>NW_026623491.1:378881-438744 GCF_030028575.1 Malurus melanocephalus | reverse complement strand
TTTTTTTTTTTTTTTTTTTTTTTTTTTTTTTTTTTTTTTCCTTTCAGTGCTACCAGTACCTTTATTAGCTTAATACAACCTGCTACTTTTCTGTTTTAACCCAACTGTGAGGATACACTTCTGGAATAGGAAGAGTGTGTGAGAGRTATTAGTGACTGGGAAGTGAATTCTAAAACTAGAAATTTTTTTTATCCGCCATTAAGTGCTCTCTGTGTAGAGTTTTTTCCTGGAGAATGTCTGCACTGGCGTCTAATGTCTGCAATTTGTGCAATAATTTCCCCTCCCACTAGTCTTTTTCAGTGAACTACAAGGCCTGAGAGAACTTTGCAGTTTCTACTGCTGCTGTTRTCAAACAGTTAAATGCACACATATGGAAATACCTCCCACTTTCCCAGGCTTGACTACAGTTAATTGTCTCTCCTGCCTGCTTCCTACTCTGTTTCCCTTCTTTTGTTCTCTTTAACACTCAGTCCCTCTTAATTCCTTTGATGAGGAGCTGGGTGACGCAGGAGATTGGCATCACTGTGTAAAGGTCTCTTTCTGCCAGTTCCTGCTGCTTTTTTTTTTTTTTTTTTTTTTTTTTTTTTTTTTTTTTTTTTTTTTTTTTTTTTTCTCCTCTGGTGCTCCTTGTTTCTTGCTTCTCCTCTTCTCTACGTGGGTTTTCAATGGGCTGCAGTTCTTTCAGGATTGTCTCTGCTCTGGCATGATGCTGCAGTTGCCTCAAAGTATTCTGTCTTGGAGCAACCCTTCCCAAGATTAGTTTTCCAGCCATATACTCAGGAATGYCCCCTACCACATATCTCCTCCTTTTCTCCAAATCCATCTTTTTACATATATTGTATTTCTCCTGTGCATTCTCACGTCTCCTTTCATGGCTTTTGTGGTTCCTTTTGTRGCTCCTCATGTGTCTGCCATCCCTACTGGCTCTTGACCTTTCCAAAACAAGTTTGAGCGAAGGTAGCTTGTGCTCCTCTGACTGATGGAGGATTTGATGGATTGATTGTTGTTTTCATCCAGTTTGGAGATGGCTGGAATTGACTGTGACTGAMACAGAGCTGTTCATGGCATCCTATCATACAGATTACCCTTGCAGSCCCTTACTGCTGAAGCTGAATAGTRCTTTGTCAGGCTGTTCAGTCTTGGTAATTTCTTTACTTAATTGGAAACACTACAAATATTAATTTGCTCCATAAAATTTATTGTATCAGGTTGAGAATCCATTAAAATTAGTTTTGCAAGGATGACCCATAACTGAGCCAATGTCTGGAGAGTTCCTGTGTGTTCAAATTTTCACTATAGCTTGATATATGCCCTTTAAAAGTTCACCTGAAATTCCCTACATCYACTTCTTCTCAAGGCTAGTTTTTCCTCTCTTTTCCATTAACTCATTCCCCTTGCCCCTCAAAAGGTCCTCTTTCTGTGCAAAAATTTTTCTTCTTCTTTATAGATAACAAGGTTTGRGTGCCTTGTTTTGCTCAGCACATTTCCCACCTCTAACATATGCCTTACAGTCCTTCTCAAATTTCATAAATGGCGGCATCTGTCTGAGAAGAATCGCTTCAGTTGTTTCTTACCTTTCAGCTTGGATCCATGTCCAAACAGATGGAAGCTTTGAGAAGCCATAAATATTATTGTTGGCACTAGAGGAAGGTGGCGTGGATGTGTGTTGCCAGTAATTGGTCTCGGCTTTGTGAAAATGGTTTACACGGGTTGGAAGAGCAGCCAGGTGGAAGGTGACAGAGCAGCATCTGCTCCCACCAAACTCTCCTGGGCATGTCACTGTGCTARTGCTGAAACTGTGGGATCTGGAGAGGTCAGTGCTAACATGGCAGGGCATTGTGTTTCTGGCACAGACACGGTTCCTAATTTGTGTTTACAGGAGCTGGAGCYGATTTCTCAGCTACAGAGCTGTTTCTTCTTCCAGGGGAATAAGGAGGGCTGGCATAATGACACCATTAGGAAAAGATTAAGATCTGTACATGTAAAATACCGCTGCCTGTGTGTGCATTGGTTGTGTTTCATGAACATGGCCTAACGGCAGTCATGGACATTTGCRTTCTTTCATTTCAGAAGCAGATGGAATTAAGGGCTTTGCCAGTCCTTCCCTAAAGGCTTGAGTGGTCAGTTTCAGCACAGAGTCTCTCCTTGTGTACATTTTATTTCAGGGTTGAGTGAAATAAGTGTTTAAAATAAAATCAAGTTACAGCTTTTTCATGGAATAATAAACTACTGGAATAGTTAATAATGATAGTTTAATACTGATTTTACAGCTTGCCTTTTGATGTCTGTGATGTCCTAATGTACAAGTTCTCTGCCCACAAACTTTCCACAGACAATACTGGGGTTTTATAATTTTGTTATAAAGAAACTACACAAAGCTGTGGCTTTGCTTCCCGGTTCATTCCTGCTTCATTCWGCAAACACTTGCAGCCATATCAAGATGTCTCAAAGCCTTGCAGCTCCCACTCCCAATTTTTTATTGCAGTACTGTCATGCCACTACTGTGGTCACCACAAATATATTATTTTGCAGGCCTGCTCTTTTTYGGTCATGCTTTCTGCCTTGAACCAGCCCAGAGTTCAGATGTGTAGGYGCTGCCTTTTTGTTTCTGCTCTTTATTCCTCTGTCTCCAGGAAGAGAATAAAATCTGTGTGACTGCTTAGATTTGATACATGAGAGCCAGTGCATGGAACCTGGATGGTGTGCTTGCGGGAGCCTGAAAGCGCTTGTAGTTCACTGTATCATATCACACTGATAAATTCTGTGTAGCTGGTTCCATGTGCTTCCCCACTGTAGTTAATTTTCTTTAGCTTAGTTACAAAGAATGACAGGCTCCTTTTGGTTAGAAGGGATCTCTTCAGGTTGCCTCATCTGGCACTACTGCTCAAGAAGAGTCCAATAGGTTGTGACTATCCTCCAAGGATGGAGACTCTGCAACCTCTCTGGGCAGCCTGTACCAGTGTTTAACCACCCTTATAGCAAAAAAAAAGGTTGGGTTTTTCCTATTCTTGCTTCCTATTTTTTTGAATTGTTTTCAGTCAGAATTTCATGCATGTTGATTTGTGACAGTTGTTTCTTGTTCTCTCACTGGGCACTGTTGAGAGGAGGGTGGCTCCCTTTTTCCCTTCATTGCCTCCCATCAAATATTTCTTTTATTATTGGTTAAAAAGTGCCCTGAGACCTTCCAGGCTGAACACACCCAGTTCTCTCAGCCTCTCCTCATATGAAAGATGCTCCAGTCTCTTTATATTTTTTGCTGACTTTTTGCTGGACTCGCTCCAATGTGTCCATGTCTTTCTCAAGCTGAGAAGACCAGAACTGGACTCAATACTCCAGATGTTACCTCAAGAGTGCTGAGTGGAACTGAAGGATCACTCCCCTTGACCTGTTGGCAACTGGTATTTGCCATAAGGGTGCATTGCTGGCTCATTGTCAGCTCATTTTCAACTGGGACCCCATCCATCCATTCAGACAATTATCATCAACCCCCTTGTCCAATTATCTAGCCCATACTTTGTCAGTTTGCCGATGGGGATGCCATAGGAGACTGCTCCTAAAACTCAGACTTCCACCACATGCACTAATAAGTTCTTTTCTAAGAAAGAAAACAGTGTGACAGAACCACCCTGCTGCTGATTCCTCCAGAAAAACAGTGGAATTCTCTGTATCTTTTTTCACTGAGATCATTGCTTTCTAAACTTTAGTTCACATTATTTCTCTGTTCCAGGCCGAAATGAGTTGATTGCCCGCTACATTAAGCTGAGGACAGGGAAAACACGCACAAGGAAACAGGTAAGTGTAGAGYTTTTCCTCTAAGCATTAGCTTCTTTGGACCACTAGAGATTAGAAGGGTTAATGAGAACAAATTCCTTGCTGCTCATTTGTTGGTAGTTTCTGACTTTGCTGGAAAGAGGTTGTGTTGAGCTGGTTAATAAGAAAGACAGGAGGAGTCAGCTCAGGCATTTTACCTATAGGTTTATAATGCTCATGTCTCCCAGTCACATCAGGACCCACAAATTTTTCTSCTGTTAAAAAGTGTGATTTTATTTGCTTGGCCTACTAAAGAATATTTCAGAGAACATCAGTGGTTCTCTGCATGAAGATTATTGGTTCAGCCCAGGCAGACAAAACATCAATGATGATTTTGRAAATACCTGGTGCACAAGATGGAAAAGCAATCTTTGTAATTGGGAATGWTTACCCAGGCTGTCCTGGACAAAGMACTAAGCAGCCTAGACCTGCTTTAGATGGCCCTTCTTTGCTGGCCCTCCACCCCATTTTATGGCACTGGAGTTATGTTCATAAAAGTAGCTCATTGAACCCCCAGTCCCTCCCACCCCAACCCTAAATAACTGCTCATTGCACAGCGTGCCTGAAGTATTTTTACTTCCATAAGGASCTACCAAATATTCCTCTGGAATCAAGATGGATTTTGTCTTTCACTGCAGGTATCTAGTCACATCCAGGTCCTGGCAAGGCGGAAAGCTAGAGAGATCCAAGCCAAGCTCAAGGTATGACTGGTATCCCTTAAAATATCACACAAGCCCCTCCAAATCAGCTATTCCGTCTTTGAATAGCCTCAAAAAAAAAAAAGCCTGGGATTAGTCACTGAACTGTAGTAAGCTGGAGAGGAAAAGGTTCTTCCCAGGAAATGTTGTGCAAACATTCATTATTGTTGAAGCTCTGTGACGTCTGGAGCAATTCTATTTAAAGAATAAAGAGACAATAACTTTTTTTAATTTCATGTGTCTTATTTCTGCCTCTGGTTTGTGCTGTTGTCATTCAAATCTGAAAGACCCTTAGACTTAGGAATGTGCAAAGAGTGTTTACCTGAGAAGGAGGAGTTTATGGTTACAAATGCTGACAAGTAGGTAGTCCCTGGTGTTGTGGTGGCCTTGGGAAAAGGTGACCTTATAGTTACTACTCTGCTAGAGGTAGTGATGTGGAGTTGTCCACTGAGAGGAAGCAATGAAGCCAGCTGGCATTTTCTCAGGTAAAATGGTGCCAACTGAATAGACTTTGCTCCTTGATTAATTCAGACCTGATTTGAAGAGGCCTGAGCTAATGAGAAAGAAAAAATRACTGAATACTTGCTTGAGAAAAGCTGTGTTTCCCTTTCCATAGGAAAAGCTCCAAGATCAGCCTGATGAAGCTCTTGACATTTATTTCCACTCAGATTTGATGCAGAGAAATAGTTTATGTGCTCAGCCTGAATTGCCAGAAATGCTGAGAAGSTCAAGTTTGTATGTGACAATTGCAAGAGAGGGTGTCCCCTGTTAGAATGTGAGCTATCCAGAAAGGGTTTGCTGAGCAGGATGTGAGGTCTGGGCCTCATAATGTTTCACTGAGACAGCCAGAGTAGGAAGGTGAATGCTGACCTTTCTGTTTGCTATGGCCATAAGTAATCTGGAAGGAAGAGTGTTGGCTTCCCTGATCTTCCGTGCTCCAGGTGACAAAATCTTGACAGCGCAGTCTGTCCCTGACTGCTGAGAGAATGGCTGTTAGTATGTGCTTCCTCTTGCCTGTCTGGGCATCTCCTTACTGGGYTCAAGGGGAGATGGACTGTCCTGTGAGCAAGTTGTTGGCACTCAGTGTTGCCTGGYGCTGATGTGCATGCAGCCCTATTGCAAGCAGTGATTGCCTCTAAGCCATGACTGCACTCCCAGCATCCCAGCCCCATTTTACAAAACTGTGCTGTCTCTTTTATTAGTCTGTCATGTTTCCAGCTGCTCTGATAAAGAGAAGGAGCCACAAATTACAACTATCTAATTCAGTGCACCCAGGTAGGGCTACCTAARCTTGAATCCTGTGGTGCTGTTAAATGGTCAATTCAGGTGGAGACCTGCTGGRGAGGCAAGTTAGAGCGAGCAGGAAACAACAACTGCCCGGGGTGTTAAAAGCCTCACTGCTGCTCACATCTGTAACCTTGATGCTGTTCCTTGTGTGTCACAGCTCTGGGATTGGGCATGATTGAAAAGCCAGTCAGCCGAGCCCGTATCCACTTAGCTCACCGGGGCCGGCCGGTTTTGTTCTCAGGGAGCGAAGGTGTCTCGGGGAGCTCCATGGAGCCATTGGCTGCTGTCCCTTTTACTCTGCCCAGGCCATGCTGTGAGCTCTGCCCAGCTGCCTGCAGAGAGCCCTTCCCCAGGAAAAGGCTGTGCCTTTCTGCCTGCAGTGGCGAGTCRGGAGCACTGATTCAACTCATTTACTGCTTTGCTTTTGCTGGCCATTTCCATAGAGCAAGGAAATGAAATCACCAAAGCTGCTGTCCTTCTTCCAAGGTCCTGCTGKCAGCTGAGTGCTCTCCTATCACTGTTCATTTTCCATAGCAAGTGCATGTTTTCATGTTTATATCMTAGAGATCAGAGCAGCTACATGACTTTTCAGAGCAGTCACTTCAATGCTTCTGTCTCCACACAAAGTGGGGTATCTTTTTAAAGTGTGCACTGTGTCTGTAATAGATAGAGATGGGAAACAGGGTAAAGCTTGAAGAGAAGTCTGTTCCCAAAAGTCAGTGGCTTTTCTATGCCCTGGGTGGCTAACAGAAATCAGCTGCTCTGAGGAAAAGAGTGGGAAATCATGGTGCTATGTTGGTATTATCATCATCATCATAAACKGCTATCATCATTATTATGGGTACAAACATTGCAAATATTTGGTAAAAACTTTTGTTGCTTTTTAAAATTTTTTTTTGTTGTTGTTCTGGAAATATTTGAATACAGAACTGTTAGCTGAAACAGAAAGGAGATGTCTTTTCAAAAAACATGCTCTTTCCAGCAGTCTGTCAAGCATTTAATCAAAACAAAAACACAGCAGGGGTTAATAAGTAAAATATTTTCCTTTCCCAGTTATGTTATATTATATTTTAACTTTCATGCCTCCACAAGTAAATGCATCTTCCCCGTAAACTCAGGTAGACAAATACAATTTTCTAGTGAAAAAATAAGGGAAGGAAAAAAAACCCTTTTCTGCAATGGCACATGGAAATGGTCCTTATGTATGTTATGAAAAAAAATCCCTCTAAATGTATGTATTTATGTAATCCTTCAATCTGGATTTTGAAAAACTATCCCATAGCTTTGGAGAATATTAGGAACTTTCTCAGCATTTAAAATGTTTCTCTTCCATTTGCTTGAATGGTACTGGCAGGAGTCACAGATGCTGTAAAAAAAAGATACATAAGTTTTGCCCATTTCTGCTGATCATTTCTCTTGAACATTAGCATCTATTAYTGAGATTTTTTTTACGCCTCCTCCACAATTTTTTTTGTTAGACACATTAGGATTCCTGGGCTTTGAACTTTAGAAAACCTTAGATAGATTGGAGGGTTTAGAAAGAATGGAGGCCTAAGTGTGAGAACTTGCTGCAGTTTAGTGAGTGCAAGTGGGAAGTGAGAATTCCTGAAGAAGACAGCAAGGGCTGTTGTACCTCTTTCAGCACTTCCTTCAAGCTATGAATTAATCTCTGTGTTTTCTGTGGTGATTATAATGACACAGATAAATGTGGAATGTTTGAAGGATGGAGATTAATTGTAGGAGATGTAGGAGGAAAAGCAGAATGTGGGGAAGTGTTTCTGTTTGTCTATTTATTCCTTGAAAGAAGAAATGAAGACTGCTATTTGTTTTATACATACCTCAGACCCACTCGTTGTTGCACTGTCATTGCCTGTAAAAAATGTGTGTAAATCTACAGYCCTGTTAAAATACAAAAAGCAATGTCCCTGCACGTGTGCCCTGGAGATTCTTAAGGTTTCAGGTTTCTCTGGAGATGGGAATAAAATGATCAACTCTACCTGAGACTAATGCAGTCCCAAACTGAGGCAGACTTTTTTGCAGTGATGATAGCAATCTCTTTTTGTGACCTTCTCAGAGGTTTTTCCTTTTCTTAATAATCAAGAGTCTTTCCCATTGAATATTCTTATCAATTATTAAAACATAGGAGTCAATTAGGGGTGTACTTTCCGTGACAAAACTTTACAGCTGTGTGGTTGAAAATCCTCAACTTCTATCCCTATCCCAGAAAGGATAAATGCTTGGCAGTCTTTAAACCAGCATTTCAGAAAGGATGATTAGTCACATCTGCAGCCATAGTAATGAGTGTAAGACTTACAGCTTTGAAGAGTTCTTAGGTTAGTTACTGGTGAATTTGCTGCCCAGGTTTTCAGAGATGCTTTTTCCCTACAGAGAGGCTGATGAGAATCCTGGTTATAGAGCATTAGAGCAGGGAATTTGTTATTCATTATAATAATCGTGTTTTTTCTGTTTCTACCCTTACTCACAGGATCAGGCAGCTAAAGATAAAGCCATGCAGAGTATGGCTACAATGTCATCTGCCCAGATTATCTCTGCAACTGCCTTCCATAGTAAAATGGCCTTGCCTGGTCTCCCACGACCYGCCTACCCTGCTGTTTCTGGGGTGAGTGGATCAGTGTCTTGGTGGAGTTTTGAGAAGACACTCAAATGTTTGAAAATATGTTGGGACCTGCTCAGGAAAATCCTGAGAACTGAGACAGAATGGGCCAAAAGACATTGTCTCTCAAGAATAAATCTGTCATATGGCTTCAACAGTTTTATCCTACTCTTTGCTCACACTGATATAAAACAGTTAGAGTTTCACTATGTATGTTTTTTAATGATACAAGTGAGAGAACAATCAGTTCCTTTGGATTTTCATCTGCCCAAAATGTTTTTAAGTGTCTGTATCAMTTTCTTAGTCCAGCATTTTGGAATAAATCTGTTTGGGCCATCCTTTTCTCAAGCTTGTAATTCCTAAGTTCATTCTCAGCACTTAGATCAGATGGCCCTTACATAAAATCCTTCATAAAGAAGGTCTGTCAGMATCCCCATACCTATGAGTTGGGTTTAGTGAACTTTTGCTGAGCATTAATTTCTGCCAATACTCTCCAGTGAAACTTTCCTGGGAAAAATGATCCTTCCAAGAGAGGGAGCATCATAAAAGATTTAGAGATGGAGGCAAAAAGTCCACACATGATATTTAACATTAAAGACCACTTTTGGGTCAGTTTCTTGCATAGTAGTGTGTAGAACAACAAAAAAAAAAAAAAAAGACCAGTCAGCATTTCCACAAGAATGAAACCAGGAAGGTAGAAAGAAGAGATAACTCATTCACATCTTTAAAAGTCTGTGGGCTTGCAATTTGTTTCCTCAGAAAAGAGCAAGCCTTTCTTTTCATCTCTGTCYTAAGAGTGGTGACTTTTGTCTATGTGTTGTTCTCTTGTAGTTTTGGCAAGGAGCTTTGCCAGGCCAAGCTGGATCTTCCCAGGAGTAAGTATTTCTTCATGTGAGCATCCTAAAGAGTTGCTTCTGCTGCTTTCTCTGATGCCTGAGGAACACCATTAGCTATTACAACAAATATGAAATGCTAAGATCTTCATCTTCCTTACAGTAGTATTAAAATGGAACTGAACTCTCCTGAATGCTGTGTTCAATTGTGTGTGTTGAACATCTCTGAATTTGGGCCTGAAAGTCTGAGACTTTTCAGAGCAYCCAGCCCAGACCTCTATCTGCTTGCACAGATATAAAACTACCTGTAACTGAAAGGAAAGGATAAATAAATGGGCACCAGCGTATTAAGAGGCTGATAGAGATGTTGAAAAAACAAATCTGCAGGGAGGACCTGCTGAACACCTGCAGGGGAATTTTAATCTGTGCAGCCCTGGTCCCTTACTGCTTTATGAGTCTTTCCCTATGACCCTCTCTTGCCCACACAAAAAGATTATTTCCTAAAGGCACTTATGCCACTTTCTGCCTCAGAACAAATACTTGATCTAATTTGTGCAAACAGTTGGTAAAAATATTTTTTTGTTTAGTTGGATTTTTATTAACRCATCTCTTTGTGTATTTCTGTAGCGTGAAACCTTTTTCTCAACAGCCTTATGCTGTACARCCTCCGCTTCCATTACCAGGTAGGTAAGGAAATGTAGCTGCTTCCTTTGAAATTGTATTTCAAAAACAGCCAATGCTCTAAAAATCTTGAAAGAATTTTTTTTAAATTACCTATTGAAACATTTCAATGAGCCAAAGATTATTTTTATATGATTTCTTCTCARTACCTGTTCCCATCCTTTTACTGAGAGAGATAAAGCTTTTAAATTTTATTTTATTTTACCAAACTTTTCTTCCTTTTATGTTGGTTGTGTTGTTTGTTTTTTTTTTCTCCTGGCTCAGCAGAAAATAAAAGTTTTCATATCCCTACTGCTCTTCCCCCATGCTTCATGTTCTAGAACGCTGTTCTCTGTCGTAACATGATTGCCTTCCTAATTTTTCATTGAGTAGAATAACAAATGTCTCTTCCTTCTCAGCTCCCCCATTTTGAGAGGTTAATGGTGACACCTCATTCTGACCCTGAACAGTTTATTTCACTGCCCCTTCAGGGCTCTGTCTACTCCTCTTAAAATGCTGAACATGTTTTCTCTGATGTCAAACCCGGGTAGTTCATCTGTTAYATCATGACCTGCTCTGACAGTGCTGTCTCAGCAGAGCATGACTGACAAGCCATTTAGAGCATAGGTAGACTAAGGACCTTGTGAATGTTATTTTTGCATGATGAATGAAGCCATAAGAAAATGTAATTGAGTCAGCTTTGACAGCAGGTGCTCTACTGGAAAGCTATTGCCATTTTTTTTCTAATTTATCATGTAAATCCTGTGTGCTTAGGGTTTGAGTCTCCTACTGGCCTCTCACCTTCCCCATCAGCACCAGCTTGGCAAGGACGAAGGGTTGCTAGCTCCAAACTTTGGATGTTAGAATTCTCTGCATTCTTGGAACAACAACAAGACCAAGACACAGTAAGAAACACACATTGCTTCCACCCCTGATTAATTTTGCATCTTCAGACAGCTCCAGTTCATCATGAATATTGTATTCCAATCTATGTGTATGGAAATACCTGCTTCAGTGCTCTTCAGAGAGTAGAAAGGTATCTTTGGGAAACACCAGCTATCCTCCTCTYAGAGGATAAACAGTGATATATCCAGCTCTGTGCAATGTGCTTCTGGCCTCCCTGTCCAGGGTCATGGACATTCAGGCACCAGAGCCCGAGGCACTGAGGTCATAAGCCCCTGCCAGGSTATTCTGGCTGTCCTATCCAGCCTTGTAACATAGAATCCAATACAGAACCCAAAATCAGATGTTGCAAAGATCACATAAAGCCATGTGTTTCTCTGGTGTGCTGAGAACGTAGATTTGGGGGCAACTGGGATGAATGTGCATCCATGTGTTTCCATGGTGCCACCTGTAAAGTGAAGTAAAAAGGTTTGTGTGTCTCATTAAACCTTGTGATTCTGCATCGTGAGATATGCTTTGGTAATGGGCTGAGATAGGAAAGTTCAGAAAAGATTATTATTTGGCTGGTACCTTGCTGTGGGGTTTCAGGCTCTCTATAGGTCACGAGCATTGATGTTTGACTGAGTGACCTGTCACAGGTCACGCTCTGTATCTCACGTTATTTCAGACTATAGAGCAGCAGCATGGGTAAATGGTTTAGGAGTGAATGTAGGAAGTCAAAACCCAGCAAAAATGTTTTAGGCAAGGAAGAAGCATCGATATATTGGTAGGAAGGAAAGATCAGCATGAGCTGGAATTAGCAGAGATACTTCTATTGATTTSTTCTGCTCTTTTAGAAAATGCTATCAAATCTTYATTGACTTCCAGTAGTCTTCTGTGAAGGACAATGAATGTTCAGAACATACTGAATGGTGCTGAGCAATTTCCTAATTCCATGTTTTTCCTCCTCTTGCAGTATAACAAACACCTGTTCGTGCACATTGGGCAGTCAAGCCCCAGCTACAATGACCCCTACCTCGAGGCAGTGGATATCCGGCAGATCTATGACAAGTTCCCTGAGAAAAAAGGGGGCCTGAAGGAGCTCTTTGAAAGGGGCCCAGCTAATGCCTTCTTCCTTGTCAAATTCTGGGTAAGAGAAGGGCCCTTTGTAGGGTACCCATTTGTTATGAAGTTTCTGCTTTTAAAGTGGTGACCTTGCTGGCTATTAAAAAAGCGCTGCCACCCAACACATTTTTCCCTGTGCAAGCAACTTAATTCAGCCATGACCTCACCAAGATCTTTTCTTGACCACATAAGGCACACTTTCTGGCCTGCAGCAGGATGTATCTTTCACATTGTCCATCTGTAAAGTTGTTCTTGACTACTGTCTAGAGATTTTATTTGCTACGGGTGACTTGAGCCCTTTAGAATTTTTACTTATGTATAAGCAAAGAATTCAGAGGAAATTATTCCCTACATATTCTCACGCACTCACTTCTGTCAATGTTGTATAACTCATCAGTCAGAAGCAATACTTTTCCATTTCTTCTCCTGCCTCTGTAGCTGCAATTTGTGTTATCCAAGTACTAATAATTTACAGATGCATGTTTGCTGCTGGCAGAGCAAAAGATAAGAGAAACATACAATGAAATTAAATTATGCTGATAATATATTACTGAAATGACTTCTGGTAAATTGTCAGAAATCAGCCTGGCAAAAGTTTACTCACTCAATTTGGATTTTCGTGATTTAGAACAAATTTGTAAAAACTTTGCCATTGTGCTTCAAAGTACAAACAAAATAGCTTTGGTSATCGATATTATCATAAGTATTACAAAATTAAAAATAATAGTAGCTCGGGGCAGTTCTAAGCTAGATGGCTGAGGGAATGTGTAATGGGATTTGGAGCCTTTCACCYTGAGTTTATCACATAATTCAACTTCAGGTCAGAGTGAGATGATAAGAAATGGCTTTTATATCTCATTTTCTTCATGCAAACTGGAGCTAGAAAGCCTCCTGACTGGTGCTTTCAGAAGGAAGARTTAAGTGCCTTGAGATGCAACTTCCCAGCTGTCCCAAGCCTAACCTTTCCAGAAATGAGCTGGAGAATGTTGGCTGGGAGTCTGCTGCTCAAGTGCCTGTGCTTGGAGTGTTTGTTGCTGGTGATTTTGGGGGACACATCATTTTGCTGCCTGCATTCTCTGTGCTGCTGAGCTGGACCCTTCATGGGATTAGCTCCTGGCAAAGTACCACAATGCCCGCCTGGGTAGTCACAACCAAAGGTGAAAGATCAGCTCTGTTCTGGCTGGGAAAGACAACAGCACCTGGCTGAGAAGAGTATTCCTTGACAGGGCACTCTTTCAAAGGTTGTGATTGCCTTTTGTGCTTGGAAGTTTCAAGAACAGAAAGGAAGAGCTTGGAGGGAGATGTTACATAGAGAGAATAAAACACTTTGAACTCCTTGACTTGAAGAGAGACAAATCATAATGAAATTGTGATCTGGTGCAGCTGAGATTTTATTTATCAAAATCGACAATGTGCTTTTCTGCTTTTGTGGTTCRGTTTGGGGATTGTGATAATTTGGTTTTTAATATCAGAAGGATAAATGTGGCCTGTGCACCATATCAGACCAACCTCTATCAGGGTTTTAAAAGATTTATTTGGTGCAATGTCATTAAGTTGTGCTCTTTCTGTTCCCATGTGAGGTGTCTGGTGTTCAGAGGGTATCAGCTCACTGGAATTTGGCTTGATTAAAGAGATAGCATTTGAAACATCTTTACTCCAATGTGTACATGGTGTTGTGGAGCTCTGCAACTCTACACTTGTAAGGACAGTAATATTTCTGGGCTTGGTTTGATATTTTTATTTTSTGATTCTTTTTTTGGTACCCTTGCATTGTAGAATCCCACCTGGTGTTAACATCAGGGTTCATTGGTGGCAGCACTGCAGTTGTCACTTAGAAACAGGCGAAGTTTACAAGTCAAGTCATTGGTTGAATGAAAGCTTCTAAGGCTTTTAAGAAGTAAATAAATAAACACGTCTGACCAATGAGGGAACATGATTAAAAAAAAAAAAAGGAAGAAACTAGATTTCAGCAGAAATTTTTATATCCCTCTGTATTTTTATACTTTTGCAGCAGTTTGTGCTAGGGTGCTCTTTCATTTTGCTGCCTGATAGCTCTGGACAACTATATAAATATATTATCAATGTTCAAAGATGTGTTGGATAAAGTAATTACTACACTGTTGAATTAATAGCATCATTTTAGGATAAAATTGTGAGTTGAATTAAATACTTGAGRGGATGTTTTGAGACATGGAGATATGGTTGTTTTTTCAGAGGTTCTGAGTTGAAGTTGTGGTTGCAGGTGACAAAGACTTAAAAAAAAACAAGGAATGAGTAAGTTGGGATTGTATATATGCAATTTTAGGCTTGAAGAACCTGAGGCATGAGCCTGCCATTGCTACAGTAAGCATTGAATATACCAGATGATCTGTTATGCACCAGAAGCCTAATTCTAAACACCAGAGTTGGGGTTCCATGACATCAGGGGTAGCACTGAGAATCTAGTATGACTGAAAAAGAGCTATTCATGTTTGTTCAAAGGTGCTTTAAATTATTTCTACAATAGCTAAGAGTTAAAAGCTGATGAGTTTAAAACATAAGCAGTGTTGCGGTGTTTGCAATTCTTCCTTGATTTTGGCATCGGGAATTTGGTATAATGAACTGGTTTTTGGACTTGGGTTGGCAAGCCGTGTATGACATCTGTGTGACATTTCTCTGTTCTCCAAGTGCATTCTAGCACACGACAATGAATGTGAGACATTAGACTCCCAACACATGGGCAGTGGCAGCCCTGCTCTTTTMCAGGCTAATATTATCTCTGCCACCTGTTCCTTGCTTCTCCCCGTGAACTCCTCCTATATGGATTGKTATTAATAGTTTGGGGAAGAGGCGTTCTCAGGGCTTTGCACGTTAGTAGGAGGGTGCACTTGCATCTTGGAGCTTTCAGAAGTTGTGAAACTCTGGATGGAAGACAGAAGGAAAATCACAAACCAGGAATTCAGGACAGGTAGTACTTTRTACAGAGCAGCCATCTGTAGAGACATGAATCAGGGGAATTTCTTGGGGACACCTGTCCTGCTGGTGAAGAATATATGCAGTAATTTCTTCTTGGTGATAGGCCATCAAATCACTGAGCATTTTCTTTCAGCTAAATGAAATATACTTTKGTGGGAAAGTGCTGAAGGGATGGGCTGGAAACTGCTGTCCTGCATTGGCTTCTCTCCTGTCACAAGCAAATCCAGTTCAAACAGCAGCAGTGCAAATAGCCCTCAGCACCCTGTCTTGCCCACTGGATGCCTCTAATCCTGACTTGGCAGAAACTGCCTGGAGAGCAAGGAATGGCAGTTTGGTCTCCATGTCCATTCTTGGTATTCCTTTTTGAGGCAGTGAACAAGACAGCAGCTAGAAACAGAGAATTTTATGATATTTGTGCACTTTGATTTCACCTGCCATCACCAGCACYACCTTCATTTGCTGCCTTATGTGTAAGGGGACTCTGCCAATGGCACTTCTTTCACCAAAGTTGTTCCCCACAGTGTTCAACAGTATAGAGATTGTTGACAGCAAAAAGCRGATTGAAAGACTGCATTGGTGATCAACCTGATGGATGTCAAAATAGCACAATCTTATGGTGGGCTAGCTAAGTTCTAGCTATCTGTACTGTTAGCAAGGCTATTTTGGCTAGCTTGGAAACTCTTCCCTTCCTTCTTTTTTGGAGGCTGAATCTGCAGTGGCTCAACTTTTGGCATGTTCTGAAAGAATTGTTCAGCATATGCCTTTCCATCGACCACATGGGCCCTGTGTGCATGGTATTGGAAAGCTATGGTTTCTCACGGCATTTAATGCCACTTAGACTCTTGTCTAGTCATTGCTTCAGATAAGCTGAAGGCTGATTTTCAAAGAAAAATTTTGATTCACATGCTCATCCTAGTAGGAATGAGGCCTTCCTCAATTATCAGTTGTGAAKCTCACTCCCACTAAAAAGCAGACAAAAATCTTGGCTTAATATATGGTTAGGACAGTGCACAATGCCAGCTTTTCTGTAGTTCTTTCAAGGGTCGCAGAAGTGCCATGATACATTTAAGCTCATCAGAGCTGTTTTCAGTTGGTAAGAGACTCAGACCACAAACATTTAAAAAAAAAGTAATACTTGTGGAGGGTTACTGTGCTCTTCCCAGAACAAATCCCTTCTCTTCTATCTAGAAATCTTGTCTTGTAGGTAATTAAACGTTCTGTTTACTTCTCTGGAAGGGAGGAAATCTCAGACATTTCCCCCCAAGCAGGTGGAATCACTCTTGCATACAGTTTGTGGATCTCTGAGATGTGCTATATCACAGATATCTCAGTGATTGCAGTTTCAGCACGTTTGGAAGTCATCAGGAGAGCTGTGGATGAGTGTGTCATCTGTGCTGAGCTTGCACAGTAAGTTGAACACATCSCAGACACATCAGACTGCTGCCATGCCACACGTGCACCGATTTTTGCATCTAGAACATTTTGGACAGAAAGCAAGAACCCTCACTTTGTCAGATAAAGTAGTATGGTCCAGTTGGTGGCTCATGAGTCAGAATTAGCTTGTAACATGCCTCAATTATTTGATCTTCTACCTTTGCCTGTAAAAGAGACTGAGAACAGCTGTTTGAATGCTGGACACCACCCAACAGTCTGAATGCTGCTGCTGCCCCAGCAGTTCCACCCTGTATTAGCAGTGGCAAGTAAGAGTCTGGGGGGTCAGGCAGCTCAACGCCCTCAGTGAGACTTCCCTAAATCCTGCCTGTGTCTCCTTTGGATGCCTAGGTTGGTGTAAGAAATGCATTCAAGGCTCATCTCACTTGTTTTCCGACATTTGCCAGGGCATTTGTAGGATATTTGCCAGAGAGGAGTTGAGGCACCTAGGTTCTAGTCATTTCCAGTTACACATTAAACGTGTACATGCATTCCCAGTCTATAAAGTGAATATTAGCCCTCCTGCTTGATGAAGTTCTGGGAAGATGAATTTCCTTTGAATCATAGTCACTATTATTCCCTTGCCTCTTTTAAGGGTGGAATATACTGAACACAGTAAGTCAGACCTGTCTCTGCTCACCTCTGCTCGCTCCAGGATTGGATGTGCTTTTTTCCAGAGAGGCGCTGTAGTCTGTAGTCCTGATGGTCTAGGTGTTGTGAGGAGCTCATAGGAATCTAGGCATGAAGGCCATGGTGTTTTCAGATCTTAAGCTAAATGCAGTAGCTCTTTTGATCATTATGGTCTTGTCCTCATGCAATCCTGAGACGTTTGACTGCGTTGGTTCATGAATTACCCCAGTGTCCTGTTGACATTCAGAAGTTAACTTGGCTGGGGCAGATTACAGAGTTCTTCCTCAATTTCCTGCCTTGTCTCCCTTCAGTAGGTAATAATCTCCACAGCACGGAAAGCTCAGAGATTGGAGCTCTGCTCCTGAGATGTTCTTTGGTCTTATATTCATAAACACCACTGCTATTTTCCATTCACATGAATAAACCAGGTTGCAAACAGTTCAAGAGCAGATATGTGTGTGCTAAATCATCTCTGGTATGGGGTCAGTACCTTCCTTGAGAATGTGGGCACCCACAGCTGTAAATAAGTAAATAAGCTGTAAATAATTGAATAAGCTGTAAGGCCAGCAGTGTCTGGGGTGCTCCAGTTCCATTCCCCTGCAAACGTGAACTGGAGCCCTCAGCAAGCTACTACCATCATTCCCTGGAGCTGCTGAAATTCCATGTATGTTTATGAGATCTTCAGAGGTGACAATAGGTTGGTAGATAGCTCTTGATGACTGATCACTCCRTGTCTGACAGTCCTAGCCCATCACATGGGACAAGCTTTAAAATAAGAAGTGCACTGTAAATGTGAGGAGAGCTCCAACRTGATCCCAGTGCTTCACTGCAACAGAGCTTGCAGGAGCCTGATATACATAATGTCAGTGAATGGTGATGACTCCCTAATTCAAACAGTATTACTATAGTTCTGCCATTAATGTTGACTAATTAGATGTTAATTGGCTGTGAAATTCTACTTTGGCTTTTGAGGGGAGACTTGTCAAATTGTGGAGGCACCTAGAGTGGCTTCTTAGGGCTAATGAAGCTTTTCTTATCAAGAGGAACTAGCACCTTTCTGCTTTGCCTCATATTGACTGTGTTTATTTTTTTAATTTTACCAGTGAGTCTTTAGGAGAACATTACCTTAACTTTACTAGTGAGACCTTGAAAATATTTGTCTGGTTCTGSAGTGAGAGCCTCTGCTGTGTTTTGTAGTAGTGGCCTGACCAATCCTCTTCAGCCTTGATCACTTGTTCTTTTTGACTCAGACAATTATATTGGAAGAGCATACTCGAGTCCATACACTGTGTTTACCACTCCCAAGGGAAATAGCTGAAAAATACTGTGAAGGGCTCCTAGTCTAGTTCATCTTTGGAGAAGTGAAGAAATTAATCTCTATTCAGACAGTTGGAGTGTGGGTGAAATAAACAGAACATTAGTTGCATTGACATGGAAGTAAGTATTACAGTATTAAAGTATTGTGTTAACAGTAATTCAATAAAAACCTAAACCAGAACAGAGTAACACTGCTACTGTCTAATGGAGGTGCATATGTGGGACAAAACAAATAGCTGCATAACTATAGTTATTTAATATCAGCATGGCCATAACAATTCACTAGAAGAAGCTGTCCTGCCTTCTGCTTTCCCTGTTGCTGCCCAGCCTCCCAACACATGTTCTTTGTTTGAACACACATACAAGTGTGTGTCACACACAAGTGTTTCTGAATCGGGACAGGGAACTGATCCCACTGAGAACTAACTGAGCAATTCCTCAGTGAGTATTGTAACACAGCTACAGAAATGTGTGCCAGTGCAGGAAAAATGGGGAAACAGTGAGATTGCTCTCTCTTGGGGTCAGGACCAGCCTGGCATCATCAAACTACAACTCTGAGGTGCAGTTTCTCAAGAGACTCAAGCCAACCCGAGTRTGTGTTGCTATGAAAATAGGCAGTCTTTGTGGCCTCATCTTTCTTGGTGGGACAAAGGCAGCAGCAAGCTCACYGTGTCTACAGATGGGGAGAAAACTTGACTGTCACTTTCTAGACTAACCTAAATCCATTGTGAAATTGCTTCTTAAAACAACTAAGCTAACAGTATTTATTATCTCATGGTGGCAAAAGACAGGTATTTTGTGTGGCAAAGAAAGAGGGGAATTTATTATCATGGTGGTTCAGTTCCAAYGCTAGCATTGCTTGTCCTTAGTGCTGCTCTAGATCTCAAATAAAAAACTTTTCACTGACATTGGTTAAGAAAACCCTGCTGGAATGGTGTCTAAAGCTGTCCTATTCACATTGTGTCCACTGTAGCAGGAACGCTCTTCAGTTTCCTTTTTCCCTTAGTTCAGCTGGAAGGATAAAATGCTCTGGAGCAGCCTATGGGAACCAATCCTTGCTTTTATGCTGATGTAAATTAGCACCTGRGCTTGTGGAGCACAGGGAAGCTCTGCCCTTTCAGTTCTGAAGGGGAGGAAGCCGAGCTGGGCATTCCCACACACCCATTGTSTTTCCAGAGCTTAAGGGAACGGCTGCTTTTTTTCATAACTGTGGTTGGAATGACCCCTGGTGGAAGCTTCAGACAGCCAGGATTTTTAGGACTTCGGTYCCGACAGGAGGCTTCGGTTGGCCAGCCTTAGGCACCTACAATTGAAAACTGTGGCTGCTAATGGAGATGGGTGTAACTGGGCTGGATCCATCAGCAACCTACATCCTTTATGTGGCATCCTACTTACATTCTTTATACTGTAGTATCTGAGCCTGATGTGTGTATGTACTCACACATTCCTTCTCCCTGCTGTCTCTTTTTCCCTTCCCTACATTCCTAGGGTGGCAAAACTTTATTACTRTTGCTTTACTGTTATTTTCCTTCCCTGGTGAGCCAGCCCAGTCTGGCCTGTCTGTTGCACTGCTGTCTCTGCATTCTGCTCTCCACATGCTTCGTGWGTACCTCCAAGCCTTGTCATATGTTCTTAATGTTAGGAGGATATTCCACCAGATTTCCCCATTGTGTATGCAAATCCACAAACCATCATTTTCTGAAGTGGAAATGGATTTTATTGCATACTCTTCAGATTTCTCCCACTTGCTTGATGCATACTRGTCTACTTAAGGAGCTTGGGGCACTTCAATACTTCACTGTCTTGGCCTCACAAGATGATTGCAAGAAAATGCCACAACCATCTACTGATAACCATCTCAAACTTTTTTGCCCTTTTTTCTTTTGGCAGGCTGATTTGAATACCAATATTGAAGATGAATCCAGATCTTTCTATGGCGTTTCCAGCCAATATGAGAGCCCAGAAAACATGGTCATYACCTGTTCCACCAAAGTGTGTTCCTTTGGAAAGCAAGTGGTAGAGAAAGTAGAGGTAAGGAAAAGACACCTGTGTGCAAGGTTCCCTCTGGCTGCTGCTTTATCACTACAAATATTTGTATCCTGCACATATCTCAAGGCAAAATATATATCATGCCTCTTGTCAGGGGGATGAAACTCTTTAAATTATGATTTCTGAGACATGCACATGTAAGATAGCTCAGCCTGCAACATGGCCTTTTCTCAGAACTTCACTGAAGATCTGGCAGTGTTTGCTGCTTTTCCTTTAAATCTCCATTTCCAAGGACATGTAAATACTTAAGACTCTTAGCTCTGATAATTTCCTGGGGGGTTTTGTGAAGCAAAGGAAAGCTAGGAAACATAGACCCCTTGTTTTGTAGTCCAGAAATGTGAAAACATATAAGCAACACCTCACCCTCATCAGTGCTTTTTAACAGTTCATTTACAGACTATAGCTATTAATTCACTGTAATAATTTACAGACTGTAGTCTTATGATTTTATTAGATCTAGGAGCTTGTACACTTACAGCTTGAGCCACAGGGGAACTGCAGAATTGTGCACATAACTAGCACTGGAGAAATTCTTTTTGATACCACATTCTAAGAAYACAGGTAAGAAAGCAGCTAGAAGAGCTGCTTTGGCATGCCTCCTGCTACCCTGTTTCTCAAGGAGCTTTCAGATRCAGAAGCATCTATGTGCAGAACACCAGCTGTTCTCTTGTCAGCAGTCAGTTCTAGGTGCAGCCTTCCCTAAAACCCATCTCCAATCACATGATAGGCATGCCTGAAGTCTGGTTAAGTATTTGCAGATGGGATAGAGAGGTCAAAGGAAGGTGTCATGGTGCACAGGAAGGGAGACCAAGCTTCTGGGGTTAAAGGACATTACAGGCATGTAATGGTCTGCTATGAAATCATAGAATATGGCCTCAGTTTCTGTTCGAAGAATGATGAAAAGTATAGGAGCTAAGGTGTTAATGTGAACAAAAAAAAATCCCTCTCTGTTAACATTGGCCAGACTCTCTCCTAAGGGAAAGCAGAGATACTATGCTCTCTCTTACAAGTGCCAGAAGGCTTAAAGTCTTAGTTATAAAGCATCCTGAGCATAGTAATACTAATTATGAAGAGCTTCCTGGTCTTGCTAAAGCAGTAGTTTTGTCAGTTCATTCACACCTAATACTTCCCCAGTAGAGGTGCAGATTTGTAGTGTAGGGGACAATTGGTGTGTTCCTTAGTTTACCTTTCACAGGGCCTTGAGGGTTTTGCTGCTCATAAAGTGGAACCCACTGTTCTAAAGAAAAAAAAAATCCAGCTGAAGAAACTGGAGCACTTAAGGGGACTGACCTTGGTGTGAAGTCCTGTAGTCACTGCTAATTAAATGATTTAAAAATACCACTGTAATTTTTCTGTTCTTTCACAGAAAGAGTCCCTTTCTGTGGTTAGTGTCACCAGTGTGACAGCGTAGCCCCMCATGACCCTTGTGTGTTTTGCATTGCAGACAGAGTATGCACGCTACGAAAACGGACACTACTCCTACCGCATCCACCGCTCCCCTCTCTGCGAATACATGATCAACTTCATCCACAAACTCAAGCACCTTCCTGAGAAGTATATGATGAACAGTGTGCTGGAGAACTTCACTATCTTACAGGTGGGACTTGCAACTGTTTTCCCTGCAACTTGGCAACATGTAAGCGCCATGCAGGAATTCACTTTTGAGAGCCAAAGCAGATTTCCTTTTATGGCTCAGCATCTAATTGAACTTAATGTCTCTTGTGTATATTGCACTTCAAGACCATTTATGGAGCTGTAGTAACTCATGCAGAGGAGCAGCAAAAGAATTTGAGAGACCTGAGTAGGAGAGAGATAAAAAGAAAAATAAAGGGAGAGCTCAGGAGGCAGAGAGATGAAGGAAGGAGAATGATGCAAAAGTCAGTGAAGGAAATGTTTTCACTCCAGTATTTCACAAATGTTGAGGTCCTTTCCATGGCCTGGCCCTTTTTGCAAGGTAAAAAACTGCAAGGACACCGTTGAGTGGCTATAAAACTTTTCTGTGGGAAGGGTTCTCTCACCAGACTGGGGGAAGTGCAGGGGGGAAGAAGTGGTTTCCTCAGGACCATCCTGAATCTGTAAAGAATATGGAGACTGCATGAAGGAAGGGACACTTGGCAGGGAAACTCTGTGACACCTGAATCATTGCAACATCTTTGTAGTAAGTAGAGTACTAGTCAGTACTAGTAGAGTACTAGTTAGTACTAGTGCTGGTCAGTACTACAAGGCTTCAGAAACTGGATWTGCATTAGTGTTTTGTTATACCAGGAGCCTTTCCAGGCTCAGATGCACCCTCAATTTGGGAAGAGGGAAGACAGCTTAAAAGATGGATTTTTCTAATGAATTCTGTGTTTGCCTCTATAAGAAGAATCACAGATCCTCACCCAGAGGACCTGAGGCTGGGTAAGTAGAAGAGGTGCTGGTGGCTGTATGAAAGACTGGAAATCAAACTGGTTTTCATTCCATTCTCTGAAGATCTTGGAWAACTGCGGCAACTCMTTTCACTGCTCTGTGGCTCAGATAMATCAGCTATAAAATATAAGGTTAATAATATATGTCACARGGCATTAAGAAGTTTGCTCTTTCATGTTTTATTAAGATTTTGAACATCTGGAAGAAATAAGGAGTATAAATGCTGAGAATTCTTTTAGATGAGCAAAAACGTGAAAGGGGCAGGGACAGAGAGATGGAAGACCTGTGTGCTCTAATCATAMTGAGGAACACTGTAGCTCCCTTCTGCATGTTTCATCCCTCAGTCAGRCCAGCACTTCCTATAAATTCTATGAAAAAAGCTGTCACATAGTTATACTTCCTCTGGGCCCTTATGTTTTGAGAAATCTCATGTCCTTCCCTTCTGTCACTGAARCATGTCCCATGTGGGTGCTGGCACACCCTGCCTTGCAGTTCTGTGCAAGATGAAGGTGCTGCTTCCTGAGCAGCAGCCTGAGCATTCCCTACTCCCCAATGGGGAGCTGAAAAATGCATCATGTAGTGCATGTTGGTAGTCCTCAATCCCCACTACCAACTCTGAGGAAAGTCTATATMATTTTCTAGACCCTTAGATATCCCTAATCCCACAAGTATCTTGCTTTGCACATTGCTCTAGATCTAGCACTCCCAAGATTTCAGAGCCCATTTTTCAGAAGAGGGTCTGATGCCTTACCACACCTGGATATGTATAACTCACCTCATCTTTCAGAAGAAATGAGTCCAACTGCAAAMCCAAATAAGAAGTCAGAAAAGAAAACAGAGTAGACCGAAATCAGACAGCTAAAATTAATAGGAAAATTTGAAACCAGCAATTTTCTTTCTGTTTCCACAAGAATGATTGGATTTTTTGACAGTTCAAGCCTCCAGCTGGAATGYTTTTCTTCTGCAGTTGAGTTGGTGCTACTGCTGATAAAAATATGTCTCTTCCAGCAGGAGAAAACTTAAACTATGGCAGAAACTCAGGTGACAAGAATATGCAAAGCTGTRCAGTGACAGAGAGAGGGAAGCTGAGCTAAGAGTTCTGAGTGCAATATTTCTCTTGTCTCTGCCATGTAGTGCATGCCTCAGAAACTGGGACAACACTGCTCCTTCACCATGCTGCTGACAGTCACGTTGTAGAGAAGCTAAGGGTCCTGAGGGCCATAGGAAAAAAAGGGAAAAAAGGAGCTTCTGTAAGAATGCATAATGTAGCAGCAATCCTTCTCCCAGCATCTACAGTGTATGGAATGGGAAGTGTAATGGAGCCAAATCTATAAGTCTCATGTTAAATGAGACTCTTTAATCCTTGGGGTCTGTCTGTGCCATTGAGAACCAGAAGCAGATGGAGGAAAAAACTGTGGCTGTGATACATCAACATATATGTGAACAGGAGTGGGTGTGCCACAGGAGGGGGCCTCTCCATACCAAACAAACTGAGCAAAAAGAGCTTTTTTAGGTGAAACACTTTCCCTCTGCTGAAATCTGCAACACCAGGGCGTGGGGAGTAGAAGACCTGGTGGTGCTGCTTCTACTGATGTGGTCACTTCTTGGTCACAGTGGACTTTTCCCCACAGTGGACTCTGCTCACCTCCCTGTCTCTTCATTGCTTTGTAGATCTGATGCTGCAACAGTGCTGTGGTGTGTGGGCACACAGATGGGGAACTGTTGTGGCCAAGCTGTGTATCAATCCTGCACTTCTCTGTTCTTTGTTACAGAATTTTTGCTTTATGTTATATATATTGGAATACGTAAGCAGGGAAATAGCAGTTGCCATTTCAGCTTCTTCTCCTTTTCTGTCTAGGTTGTGACAAACAGGGACACACAGGAGACCCTGCTGTGCATAGCATATGTATTTGAAGTATCAACTAGCGACCAYGGTGCCCAACATCACATCTACCGGCTGGTGAAGGACTAGAGACTCTCTGCCCTGAGTTGTCCATGGAATGCATGTCTAAGAAAAAAATCTGTGCTTGAACAACCCCTGCCCCCCCATACCAAACTGAAAAATAAACTGCAGATATTGTGTATTTTCAGAAAAATACCTCTGAGCTGGTTTGTGATTGATRGAGTGAAGTTTCTATCTCCAGGTTTGTGCAATTGGGAAAAAGCCTTGGAGTCAAGGAAGCAGGCCAATGACTGCTTAAGGGTCTCTCCACAATCAACATCCTGTGAAAAGCATTGYCCCCAGTGCACACCCAGGCTGTGAGCACACATGTGAAAGGAGAGTATGCACCCGAGCATGCAGGTAGGGCAATGGCAATGGCAGCAGCTTCCACACCTTGGACCACGGACAAACAGGTAGAAAAYGTTCATGCTACACCTGGTCTGAGTGTGAGTGTCATTCATTTGAAAGTGCACATGCACAGACATGGTTACCATACATTTATATAGGTGTCAGTCACATGTGGGCACGTGCCTGTGTATAGGGATTGCACATATATCCTGCACAGCTGCCTGTCCAGCTGTCCACATCAGCACTTGTACAGTCACAGGCTCATTCAGCCTTCCTCTGTAGGAGCCTTGTTACTTTTTCCCTCTATTCCATGCATGATAGCAAGACCAACATTTCTTTTGCCTTTTAAGTGAAGTTATGCTTAGAAAATCAGGTGGATTAAATMATGTTGTTTTGCCCATCAGATTTCCTCTATGTATCAAGTCTTATGACTTGACAGACTAAAATAATTCTTGCTGCTTTTGCTTCTGCTCTCCCTGCACAGCTACCAATGTTCAGTGAGCCAGACTGTGTTCTTGTACAGCAGCAAAAGAATTGTTTACAGAGRTCAAATTGTTCCACCTGTTAGCTGCGGACAGTGAGGTGCACAAGTRTTGCACAGAATGATATTTGGCCAGCAAATTGCAGGAAAAGGATGAGAGAGAAAAGTGGAAACAGCTTTCTGGGTTTCCAGGGYGATCAAACACAGCCTCTCTGCTTGTAAACTGAGGTTGTCTATTCAGGAGCCATTGTGAGCCAATAATCTTGGTCCCCACAATGCTGCTGATGTAGGGGAAAGATGCAGCCATTCATGTTGCTCTGAGGGAAGAGGTGGTTTGCATCATGCTCTGGCAGCCACTGAACAGGAAATTTATTGGGTGGCCAAGCAGAGTCCTGTGGYCTGGACAATCAATTTAATGTGGAAGGGGGATTAATTGACTTACTTTCTCATTAAGCCATTGCATGCCTGTTGATCTGTTGTAATATAAAAGTGTGGGTTTCCATTTGCACGTGGGAGGTCCCTGACAGGGCTGAGTCTTCACCAGGCATTACCAGRGAGCAGCTGACACCATACTACCCCCACCATGCACACTGAACCTTTCTGCTCCTGCCCTGTGTCTAGCTCAYAGACTGTGCTCTGAAGCATGGGAAGGAAAGGATGTGGGTAAGGAGGATAGCAAAGATGTTGCCATGCAGTCAGAGCTGGAGAAGGATGGTTTTTTTTTTCTTATGGGAAAAATGTTCCATATATTTTCCCCTCCCAATCTTCCAGACCCTACATTCTCAGATGCTACTTTTAACAGCTTTGCWGGGCTAGTGCTGTTAACCTTCTCTATGCAGGAGCCAAAAGTGGATGGACAAGAACAGAAATTTTGCTTGCATCTATTAAGCAAAATCTACACCAAGTTCCTGCTCTCTCCAAGACAAAGAGCTGACTTCCAAGCAGCAATACAGAACACAGATGCCAACAGGTTTCCATAAGATCTGCGTGGCTGGTAACCAGAATAAGCCAAGCTTGGAGAAAGAGGAGCCAAATACTTTAAACACCTAGAAAGCATCTTGAWATACCTGCTGTTCCATGCTACACATGAAAAATCCATTCAAGCACAGCCTGCCCTTGCCCATCCATTGGGTGCWATTGCTGGTCACAGCCAGGTGACCAAGCCACCCAGGACTGAATTAATGACATCTCTGCAAACCTGGCAGCCCCTCCAGCTGGCCCTGTAGGTATGAACAGCACCAACTGGCTRCACCCTGGCTGCACCTGCCTATTTCAGCCCTATGCAATTTCCTTCCTGATCTCTGAACCATGCATGGAGCAGGCAACAAAGCAAATAAAACCTCACTAGGAAGAAAAARGACTGACCCTTAGGAAAAGTATTCTTGGCCAATGCAGACAACAATGCTTTGAAGTGAAGCCTGTGCAGAGAAAGGCTGGAGAAAGTCCCCAGCAATGGAAAATTTCTTGTGATGTGTGTGAGTACTGTCCTTCAAACATGAGCCATGCACTCACTGCAGGATTACACCACAACAGCAGACTGTATGGAAGTCAGTCCCTGTAGAAGATGAGCTCTAGAAGTCTGCTTGGTCCATTAGCTGATCGTGAATAAAACCACATGAAGCAAAGTTTTAAGACATTACCAAAGAAATAAGCAAAAACCAACAGGCTAAGGAATAGATGAAATCTTAGCACAGATGATTTGGGGACACAAATGCAAGATTTTTTTTCAACATCTACCTGCCTTTGAAACTCASTGGAGAAATGAAAATTAATGTGTCTGGGAAAGCTCAATTTTAGGTAGGCCATCAGATGAAGATTTAGTAAAGTTATGAGGCAAAAGAACTGGAAATTTTGATCTGGACTAGAAGTCTTATGTCACCTTGCAGAATGGGTGAGATCCATGCAAAAATACTTCAAATACTGGAAGAACTGTAGATCTCTGTCCCCAAAGCTTCCTTTCTTGGAATTTCACCAGAAGAAACCAGACAGTGCATCAGAACGAAGAGCCAGCTGCAATTTTGCTAAAAATAAAGCAAAGCAAACACCAAAAAGCAGCATGTGTAAAAAAAGAGATAGCCTAGTTTAAAAAGGAAAGGCTAAACTGAACTCTAAAGTACCGAAACAAATGAGGATGTCAGTATCATACAAATTTAATTTGTGTTGGGGCAGAATTATTAACCTTAGCCTGTAAGAACTTGCTGTAAAGTAAAAGGATGAAACAGTAAAAGCTGAATCCCCGTGTCACTTTACAGGCACAACACTGAGACATTGGAAAGTAAGGTGACAAAGCAGGGATCTAAATATCCATGTTTTCTTTATAACAAAGTACTTAAAAACTTTCTATTCAACCAACTCCCTTTTTTTTCTAATGCACATGCTTCTGTTCATCAGCCCTAATCTGCGCAGCTCCATCTGCTTGCGGAATCATGTCAAACTGAATTACTAAAATGACTCCATTTACCAATAGTCTTCTGAGATAAGACACAACAGACCATGGGTCTGAGCAACACAGAACTAGGCAAGACAGGAGCCCTCCCTTCATCTTCACTTCAAAGCCAAAAGGAACACTTCAGGTAAGACAAGTTCATTTGAATTCATTCATKTATCTGTGGTGAGGGGGTGGGAACTTCTTAAGCTGACGTTGCCAACAAAGAAAACACGTAGGTAGGCCTAGAGGCAAAGGTRGGGATWRAATTTAAATCTCTTTCTACTTCAATATCTAGATCCAAGGATCATTATTTCCTTGAGTATTACATATGTGACTTAGCCTTGGTGCAATGATTTCCCAGTGACCTTTTCCCAGCTCATTTTTGTCYTGCTTCTTTGACATCTTGGACCAGATAAAGGTGTTGAAGCCTTTTTGGAGCAAGCTTGCGTGGTGACAGCAAAGAATAAGAACTAATTCAGACAGGTGAGAACACCTTCAAACTTGCTCTAGAAGAGGCAGGAAGAGCAAATGCTGAGCCTTCAAGAAGCTGCCAGGGGTCATGTTCTTTCATCAGTCCTGCAAATACASCCTACACCAAAACCAAGCAGGAAGGCAGCAGACAGCTTGCATGCTTGTAATGGAACAGCAAGAACAGGGCTACTCTCTGCTAGAGAAGGTTAGCCAGAAACTTAGGCTGACCACAGCTTTGTCAGTCACTCACAGACTGTGGTACAGTCCCAATCCTCTTGGACTTGTAGTAGACCCAGATCTACTACACTGGTAGCTGTGTTTGCCTGCACTTGGGTAATTTAACATGCTGGTTCAGCAGTTAGTCAAGACTCCAGATCTGTGATTCATACAATTTTTGGCCTCTTAAATGAATCACAAAAGTACTGGTGCTCATTCTGAGGAAAACAAATAGAGCATCATTAAAAAACACCCCGTCATCTCCTTCGGGTGCAGAATAGAGCAATAAYGATGGAAAGAACCTGAATACAGCAGTTATAGAGTCGAGATGGATGATCTCTTTTGATCAAAAAGAGAAGCTTAGACTTCCATTTTCAACCTCTCTAATTTCTCCAGAGTACTCAGCACTGTTGCCATGTCATAATTTCATGTTAAATCGGTGGCTGGGACTCAAAGCCACAGACTTGCTGTTACGGTAGAGGGGGTACACCCTGTGAATCACAGTGGAAAGCCTCCGTTTCTAGATGCCTCAAATGCAGCTCCTCACAGCTGCTCTCAAAAGCTGCATTTGGCCTTGACGTTTGCTGGTCAGATGCCATGGATCCAAGTACACGGCTGACGAGGGGCAGTTCTTGCTCTTCCTCACTGTATGGACATCAGAGTGCCCCGTGTTACATTCGGTCACATGTGGCAGACAGCTAACTGAAGCTGAAACACAGATCTACTGAGCTCACTTCCCTAAACTTACTGGCGTAATTAAAAAGAGACCTGCAGACAAGGGCAATTTCTCGGTACAAAGTGTATCTGCAGTATCAGCCACTTCAGTCCCCAGTTTCACAGCGATCCTCAAGCTCTTCCCTAAATGATCAGGTTCATACAAAGYTCCCATATATGTGTTATTTTTTTCCAGCATGCTTTTCCCCTTCTTTCCAATGCAGACACCAGATGATGACTTTATTTCACATATTTATTTTTCACTTTGACTTGAACTATAGAAATCCCACATACCTGGGTACAAAGCTGCTTGTGCTTATGCAACAGGTAAAGAACACAACATCATGCAGTTTCTTCTAGAGTAAACAACCAACCAAACAACAATACCACCACCACAAAAACTGTCAAACATATCCTCATTGTCTGCTGATTTCCTGTGCTGCTTGTCTTTCAGGAAGTGCTGGTTTATTTCCAAAGTTTGAGTTATTTAAAGATTGACAGCAATTCTGAAATGAAGATCCTCCAGTCATCGGGTATAATAGGATTTGCTGAATTAGAGCTACAGCATCCAGGAGATGGACCCTTCTTAGAGTCTGGAACCGAAGAACCAAAAGAAATTCTCTCCTCTTTATCCAGATCTCTTTATCTCCTGCTACATTGCAAAACATATTTTCCCCATTGCTTGCTTTAAGGTAAATACARGGCAATGTTTGTGTACTTTTGTACATAAACAAATGACAAACAGAGAGCTGCTGCACATGCTTCCCTTCTGGGACTGAGAGAAACAAACAAGCAGCAGATGACAGTTGTGTTGCTGGCAGCACTGCCACCAGGATGCTTAGAGTCYGTTGAACCAAGTAGTTTATAAAAAWMCACTTAGGACAYGATGGAARGCATGAAAGAATATATTTGTGAACATCCCTTTGAATTGAGAAGTGTGACAGCAGCAGCAGCAGTACCAGAGAAGGAAATGAGAATACACAGGGGACCTAGGAATATGAAACAGATCTTCCTTCTGCAAAAACATTTACAGTAAAGACTTGAGTTGCTCTTCATATACTGTAAAAGACAGTTCCTCTCAGGAGGCCCAAGTCCATGGTTACTTCTGTMGGCATCTCTGCCCCAATTCTAGGYCATTTCCCCATCATGTAATTCTTCACTGAATGGTCCACACCAGAACCTTCTCCAGCTGTGTTACGATGACTAGAGARACTCTTCTGCTGCAGACAGTTTGTAAAGCTGGCTTCATTAAGTGGTTGTTGCACTTCCACTGACACCCAGKGGAAGGTAGGTGGGGACTTTCTGTRTGATCTCAGAAGATCTTCCTTATGTCCCTGTCTCACATAGCACCACAGATAAGAATCATTAAGGCTGGAAAAGACCTCCAAGAGTCCAGCCATTAAACCAGCACTGCCACATCCACCACTAAAACGATTCTCTAAGCACCATATATACTCGGTTTTTGAATACTCCACCACTTCCCTGAGCAATCTGTTCCAATGTTTGAACACYCTTTCAGTGAAGAAATATTTCCTGATGTCCAATCTAAACCTCACCTGCTGCAGTTTGATGCTGTTTCCTCTCGTCCTATCACTTGTTACCTGGCAGAAGAGACCGATCCGCACCTGTCTGTAASTCCTGCTGCGACCGCAGAAAGCTCAGAGGAGCACTCAGACGCGCCTTCCCTCTGTGCTAAAGCCWTAACAACATTTGGCATTGGTGGGCTTGGGACCACCGAGCATCTCGGCGCTGGATTGCCGCTTGCAGCAGCGGTCAGAGCTGCACTCACGGCCGCCTGCGGGCACGGGCGCCACCCCTGCCTACCTGAGCCCGGAGGGGACGTCCCGCCGCGGGTCCCTCGGGGCAGGGGGTGGCTGAAGGGGGGTGGTCCGTGCCTCCCATCCCGGCGCATGCCGCCAGCTCCGGGAGGGTGCGCCGGGGATGCTCCTGGCGCCCACCTAAGAGGCTTCCCGGAGGGTCCCGCGGGCGGCAGAGGGAGCGGGGCGGGCTCCAGGCAGAGCTCCGCGAAAGGGGCTCGGGCAGGAGCAGGAGCAGGATGGAGCGGGTCGGGTGCGCTGGAGGAGCGGCCCGGCAGCGCTCCCTCCTTCACTCCATCCTTCCCTCCCTTCCCTCCTCCGCGGGGCTGGAGCCTCCCCTGGGCAGCGCCCCCAGCTCCTCCCCGCTCGGTAACGCCGGTCCGAGCCCCTCCTCCCGTTTCCGCTGGCAGGAGCTGGGGCCGTGTCCTGCCGTACCTCCGCCGCTCCCCCAGCACTCGGCCCCATCCGGCCCGGCCCAGGGACCGCGGGTGAGCCCCGGCGCCGCGGGGGGCGAGGGGCGGCGGGGACCTGCGGGCAATTCCCGCTGCTGGGAGAGGGGGGATGGCAGGAGCGGGGCGGCCCGGGGCGGGAGAGCCGGGGGCTGCCAGGCGCGGGGGTCGCGGGATGCCGGCCCGGCGGCTGGAGATGCTGGGGAGCGGCGGCTCCCGGCGGGATGGGGGTGCGGGAGGGGAGCGGGCGGTTCGTAGGGGTGAGGAATGTTTGCTGGAAACAATAACCCCCCACCCCCTCCGGTGCCTGTGTGATTTTTGCGGAAACAGGAAAGTTAGTTCAGAGGGATGAGAGAGACGAGCCCAGCGGCTCTGCGTGTGCGGTCCTGCTCTCTCCCGGCCGGGGAGCCCGCGGTGCCATCCCGCACGGGAGCGGAGGGCTTCGCCTGGGGACGGGTTTGTCCCCGCCAGCGGGGAGAACACCCCTGGGACAGCGCTGCTGGCAGGCGGGGCTGCCTTTGCCGTGGCCTTGAGGCTGTGGCGGCTGTGAGGGGCTGTGGGTGGGGGGCGTGCATGGGGGGATGCTCCGCTCCGGCCGGGATGGGGAGCGAGCCCGCCCTGGGCTGACAGCTCYGCTCCGCAGCCGCCCGCGGAGGTGGTGCCAGCGGTTCCTGCCTTCCCCCTGCTTATGTAAAACTTGACTCCGGCTCAGCCTTTTCCTGTTGAAGCTTTTGGAAACTTTTCTTGCTGAATCTTGGATATCCGCCTGTCACCGAGCTCGTGATGGGAGGTGGGAGCTCCGTGAGGCAGGCCTTCAGCTCCAGAGATTTTTGATGGGAAGAGGGGAGAGATTGAAGGGATGCTGTGTTAAGGAAAAAAAGTAGGCTACGAGAGTGAAATAAGCTGCATGTCTCTACTTAATCCTTTTATCAACTCTTTTGTTCCGTGCTTTTACTTTGTGTAGTTTTGTGGTTTGAACCGCAAGAATGGGGGCACCTGATTTTCCTACCTGACTGCACCGAACTTATTTAAAGATTTGGTCATAAGTCACCTGGGATATGTTTGGGAAAAAGTTAAATATTGTCTAGAACAGCTGTGAGAGTCAAATCACTCTGTTTGTTTGGGCTGTTGGCCCACTTTTAGATGGACCTAACGTACCCTGTGGAAGCCAAAACTTGAAACGTTACTGTAGGAAAGTTGTTAGTAACAGGTGCCACAAATTGTTTTAATGGCTGGTTTGTTAAGCTGGTAGCAGAGTCCTTTGTAGCCAGGGTGTGTAATTGCAAAGGATAGCAGCCACTGAAGTGTGCATTCATATGAGCTGTGTTGGCATGGAATGCAGGGCCAAAGTTACTCCTCAATAGCTCTTAGAATGTCAAAAGAGAAATTATCGATGTGATCTTGAGAACACCAAGGAAAAACAATCAGTCCTCACAGTTTTATGTTCTTTGCTCCCATTTTGCATTTTTCCTGAGCTCCAAGTATGGAAACTGATGGAGCTAATATAGCTTCTGCCTCCAGATCTTTTCCTTTCATATTTTTAGAACAGTGATGATCAAATTGCAAATCCTACAGACGAGACCTTTTCCTAATGGGGCTGTAAGTCTTATGGCAAACTTGGTTTTGGGTACCTACACTTGCTCTAAACCTAATTCTCCTCAATAAAGCTGCATAAGAAGACTTTGGGGTCAGAACATGACTAATGCAACATCATTTGAATTGTTCAGGCAAAGCTCTGAGGTCAGAGTGTGCTCCTGTTCATCTCTCTTGAGAAGCATAGAGGGTTAACTGAATRTCAGTGTTATCTCAGCTATTTTGGTTATTTTAACAGAAAGTCGCTATCGGAGATGCATATCACAGAGTCTTTGCTTTCTGTGCTATTTTAAGTTATTTTCTTCCAAAGCATGCCAAACCCCAGCCTGTCCATGAGGGTATTTCCACCACAACTGTGTATTTTTAGTGTTTAACCCCTGCTTCCCCAAACACASTGCAATAGAAAAGTGAAAGACAGGAAGAGCACAGATTAAAATAGCAAACCAACATTGGGCTGGCAGCACTGATTGGAGGAGTTACTTTCTTATTTGTATCACATGTGAAACTAGCAAGCTTGCACTAGAGAGTCCAAGCCTTTGTCTTGGTAATACTCTGAGACAGCTGGTGCGGAGCAGAGGAGACTGCTTGTTTTAGAAGTAGTATGTTAATACTGCCAAAGTACTTGGGTTTTGGAATTGAAAACCCATCTCAGTTTTTCACTTTTGTCATGTTTCAGGATTGTGCTGTTTGAAAGTGACTGATGCCCCSTTAGTTTTCTACTTTGAATGTCACTAGATTTATTGATGCATGACAAGAAGAGATGAGAATGCTTTAAAGAAGCTGAGCATGAGCCGGTGTTGTGCCCTGGAAGTGGAGGCAGCTGACAGCACTCAGGGCTATTTTAATAAGACTGCAGCCAGTACCCAAGGAAATGATTATCTSAGGCCAGGTCTGCTTCAACAGGGTCCAGGACCAGGATTCACACACATGGCTGGGGCAGGCACAGCTACAACACAGGTTGGGCAGGCAGTGAAGGTCTCAGCTGGGGCTATAATGGGGTCCCTGGTGCCATGAGTAGAGAGCAGGGATGGATGAGAGGTCGATAAGGGCATTTAAAAGCTTGTTTCAGTGCTCTCAGAGCCCTGGTACAGCATGAGGATCATATGCTGAGGGAACTAGGCTTGTTCAGCCTGGAGAAGAGAAGAMTTTAATGGGACCTTCCAGTATTTTAGAGGAAGTTCTCAAGAAGACAGAGCCAGGCTCTTCACTTTGGTGATTGGTGACTGCATGAGGGACAACAAATATTAAATTGAAACAAGGTTCAAGATAGATGTAATGAAAATCTTTTCTGCAGMAAGGATAGTCAGATGTTGAAACAGGGTGCCCAGAGGARTTGTGCAATGTCTGTCWTCACAGGTTTTCAAGACCAAAGTRGATAAAGTCCTGTTGGGAGCTCATAGCTGGTAAGGTTGAGCAGGATAGAACCCCTCAGGCCTGCTRCAATGTGAATTCTCTGATCCTGGGATCGAGCAGTCATTTGGTCTGAGGAGGAAGGAGGTGTGTAAAATTATGGCAATACTTTTAAATGCCCCAGAGGAAGAAATTAAGGAAGGTTTTAGGGTGCTAATGGGTTGCAAAGATGCTAAGAGAAATTAAAAAGTTTTCCTCACTATGTTAGGAGCTTATGCTAGAAAGGTGTGCATGTGGGCAGGGGAACACTTTGTATTTGAAAACTTGCTTTTCTCTAGTGATTCTCAAATACAAAGTGCCTTTTTGGTGTAACATCGCTTTAAAATACCTTCTGGAATAGATCAAACCAAGTTCTTTCAAATTCATATATTGATGACAATAAAGCAYGAGCTGAGCTTGGGGAAAGGCAGTGTATGACCAGGGAATAGTTCTTATGTGAAGGTTGCCGTCTTTGACTCTCTAGAAAAACAGAACAAACATGTCAGGACCAGCACATCATTTCCCCATCTGTACTGTGGTTGTTTACAGACTTTAGAATTGAGTCAACCCTGGTAGGGCAATACCCAGAGAATGTGAGGGAATCAGAAGTAGGTATTGGTCTTTTCCTCCTTACAGGGYAGTGAAATTGTGGAAAAGTAGGTATGTGCTCAGGAAGTGTCATCTCTTTGCTTAGTGCAGTGCATGTTAGAATTGAATTTTGAGAAGTGCTCATTTTTACTTAGGTGTAACAAGATGCCTTTTTGGAGACTACAGGTATCACTAGTGCACTCTGCACTTGCTCTTCGTCTCTCCTGATCTCCTAAAACTGACTTCTAAAGGCTGTTTCTGCTGCTCCTTTTAGCCTCCCTCCGATGAAACATTGCTGAATGTCAGTGCTGTGTTTCCTGCAAAAAACCCATCAAATATGTCTTGTGTGTCACCTTCTGTCACCTGCAGTGACATGTTTTCAGTGGTGTGTTTGCCACAAGGCAGGACATTGTTGTCCAGTGAAAGATGCTGGATGCTTTCCTCCCTGCACAGGTGTGTCTGGGACAGTGATGTGTCTCTGGAGTCGTGTGTTACCACAGATAGACAGCRCTGCTTTCAAACCCTCCTCACCTTTCCCTTTCTTTTCTGATGATACTCCAAACACTTGCAATCATTGCTGTCAAAAAATAAACCTTGAGGGCTAGACTTTGTAGAATGAAGCATGATCCTTGGACAGAGCCCAGCTGCTTTTGACTTGTCTGCAAGCCCAGCCAAAAAGGAGGTGTCTGACTGTGCTTCACRTGGAAGAAAGGACAGTTGGGAAGTGTGGCTCCCCAGTAAGTAATGAGCTGTGTTTTGATGCCAGTGAGATGTATTAGGCTGTTAGACTGAYTGCCTGTTGAGGAGGTCATTGTTGAAAAACTTTTAAAATCAAGAGTGTAAAACAGACAGACATGTTGTAGGGATAGCTCCAGGCASATGAGGCAGACTAAATCATAAACGTATGCTCCAGTAAGCCTTTAAGTGGACAAAGGTATTAATTAAGCTTAGCATTTCTTTACAGTGATGTGAATATGATGTTGTAATATTATAACAATGAGGTAGTAACAAAAGTTTAAAAGATTTGAAGTTTGCATTGATATTTGTTTCAAAAGGTCTAACAGGAAAACTTATTAAAGTTTTTTATTTTGAAATCACTTTTCCCTTTTGCTGGCAGAGTTCTCCTTTCTAATGCAAACTCTGTCATGTTCTTCTGACGCCTGACTTTTCTGAAGGTGGAAGTGACTAATAGCTGGTGTTTATTTCCATGATCCCTGTTACAAGTGCGAAAGAGGAAATAAACTGCATTAACTAGTGAAAAGTTGATGATATTTTTGAGGCCGAGTCACTGTAAGTCCCTGGAATCAGCTGAACTGTCTGAACTGAGCTTTAGGTTCTMCTCTGATGCTGCTCAGAAGAGCTGCCCTCGCTCTGGGCAGTCCTCACGGGTTTACAAGTGCTTGGGCTGCTCTGTGTAAGATATGATGGAGAATATCCAACCTCCTGCAGGCACAGTGCCACAGGGACTGCATTATCCATGTGGGGCACATCGGGCAGCAGGTGGGGCTGGACTGGAGAAGGAGATCAGGGGGAACTGGGTGGGAAGGCAGGARTCCTGACAAGGCACTGGGCTAAGGGAGAGGAAGTCTGCAGCCCTCCCCGGGGAGGAAGGGCTGAAAAGGAAGGATGAGGTGGTGYGCTCAGCAGAGAGCTGGAATGTCACACCCTGTCAGCAGGTTTGAAGGAGACTTAGCTCAAGATTTTGAGACTCTGGGTAGGGAATAGGGATCAGTGCAAATCCTAGGGAGCAGAGGGCTCTGTGAACTTTCCTGTAGTTGGGGTCATTTAATTTCACTCTGAATGAAATTCAATTGACCTGAAGGATTGAGGGAGGCAAAGCTTGGAAGTTGAAGGAATCGTGGGTTTAGGCCACTGATGGGAAGAGCCCAAGAGACTTGTCTTGTGCAATTGGGTGGTCAATGCTCTCACCTCGAGTGCCTTATGGCAGCGTGCTGACAATCRTTTTTATGGTGATTGCAGCTGTACTCCAAGCTTGTGTTGAGCACAGGCAAGGAGACTTTCTGTTTTCATTTGCACATTTCTAAAGGCTAAATAATTCAAGAACGCTTTTGAAAGCATACTTTCCTTTCTGTTTCTCTACTTCTGTTTYTTACCCACAGCTCTGTGTACAGTTCAGTGTAAGGTGGTTCTGCCCAGGATGTTCATCCAGCTTTATTTTAAACAGTTCCTTGATTTTGTAAATATATAGTTATCCCAAAATTGGCTTTGCATACTGTTTTATTTTAAGGCTGTAACCATTTGTGGATGAAGGTTGTTACCTGACTTTGTTTGAAGAARGTGCAGCTGAAGTTGTGGAGGATTGAAAGCAATGTTCTGAGAATGTCTAGTATGTTGCTTCCTCTGGAGGACAGTCTGCACAGTATTGTTTATATGTATTTATATACATGTGGACAAAATACCATTAGGGGAATGGGATAATGGTTCTGGCAGTAGAAGAGACCTGTACTAACGTGCAGATGGGAGCATGTCTTCTTGTATAATAAAAACYTAAATGGCTGGCTTAAAAGCCTGTAAAGGAAACCTTCCAAGTATAAATAAAGTAATTTTCTTTTATACATCAGAGCATTTGGATCTCTCCAGTGCTGCTGTGCTGTCTCACAAAGTTTTGCCAAGTAACAGTGGCTCTGAGTGTTAGAAAAGCTCTGGCTGATCYCAAAGTGGAGATCCACTTTCCCAGCAGTGGAGAAAGCAGCAGGACTGGCAAAACTTTGCATTTATAGCACCTGGGACACTGTGGACAGCAGCAGAGGCATTTATAGGGGGGATATAAATAGCACAGACACCTAATGCTGAGCTATTTGGTGCCATCAAAGATGAAGAGGAAAGGGGAAGAACTGCAACTCTGGAAAAATTCCCAATATATTCCCTGCAYTCAGGATGGAAGGTCAGCTAAATCCTACACACTGAAACTTCTCCTGTTTCATGTGGGAAGACCCAGGACAGTATTTCAGGTGAATATGGTCATAGATTAGGATATGAAGACCATGGTAAAAGAATTGCTGGGACCAGTGATCCATAGAGGGATTTGACTATCTATAGAGGAAGAGGCTTCACTGAGAACAGGAGCTTTTTGGATGTGTGCTCTATTCTACTCATATAGAAGGCAAAGTGAAAAGGACTGTGAGGCAGAGAAGGGTTCTAGGGAGAACCAGGAGGAGGAAATGRGAACGAGCAGAGTTTGAAGTTCCCCAGCAATGTAAATTAATCTGAACAGTTCTCAGTTTTCTAAATTCCATGTTGTCTCACCATTTCCTGATGTATGGTCACCACAAAGTACCTCCAAAGATTTGCGGAAGAAACTGTGTCCTTTTCATTCTGTTTTTCTTAAAATAATTTCTTAAAACATCCTAAAGTAGTCAGTTTGCCCTGAAAAATCCACCGTCAGTTTCCTACTCTCCAGGGACACTCAAGCATTCTCTATTGCATCTTGATTTCTTTTATGAAAACAAAGTGTTCTGCTTGTGTTTCATCATAGCTTAGTTTTTACAGCTATTCAGTATCTTCAGCTTTTCTTATTCTGTTTTCCATGRGTTCCTCTTTGAAGAGCTGAGGAACAGAACAATTTGCTGTCTGTAGTTAATTTCTTCCTTGCTGTTTAAACTGCACAAAGGAAACAAAACTGGTCCAAGTCATTTAGATATGTTGCTGTTTTTTTCTGAACTGCTTTTTAAAGAGCTCTTTAAAGAGAAATGTTTCATTTAGAAATCTCCAGCTTTCTCCCTGCTTTTGCATATACTATTTAGTTCCTCTGTTTTTAAAACTTGAAAGTAATTTCTCAAAATCTTCTTGAGGTTCTTGTTTGTTTTGAAGGTCCTAAGGCACCCCCTCCTTTATTTTTAAGAGATAATGAGAGGTGGTGTTCATTGCTCCATGTTCTTCTTAAGTCTTTAAAAGATCACTACCAGACTGTTGCTGCTTGTATCACTAGACAGCCCAGGTGCTGTTCAAAGATCGGTAAATAGTTGGAGCCGTAGCTTTTAATTTTATTAATAAAATGCATTGATACTTCAATATCAAAAACTTGAAACTGTCAGTGACAGCCAAAGTAGGTACTTGCCTGGGGATGATGACATTAGTCCAAGGCATCCATTTACAAAAGCAAACAGACTTCGCTTGCCCTTGAGACATAGTTTGAGGAACTGAGAGACAAGTATGCTTTAGTTTAGAGGACAAAGTGTGGTGATGTACCCAACAGTTACCAGGAGAAAAGTGCCTACCAATCACTGAGCTTTCTAGAAGAGAAAAGATTAGTACTTTCTTCTAGGTTTTGTTTGYCCTTATGTTATAGGGCTTCTGCTTYGGAGGGCAGACCTGTCTCCTTACTYTSTTCTGCTGTAAACTGTGGWCTGAACAGGTTTGCCTGGCTGCTGAGTGCAGTTCCCTATTCTCATAGAAAACACAGTGAAAGATTCAGGTTTCTGAAGGATTTGCAGAGTGGCTGTTCCTTGCATCGCAGTTTTTTGCAAAAAACTTGTACCGACCCGAGCCCTGTAGTGCATCTTTGCGGGCATGAACTGAGCTCTTTGGTTGCATCTGCACATGAATTTTCATCTCACCAGTCCTGGCCTGTCAGAAGAGTCTTGTTTCTTTGAGTTTATTTTTAATGTTTCCCATGGCCAACAATAAGACCTCTTTAACAGTTTTCTTACCAGCATTTCATTTTCCTTTCTTAATTTTWCTGTGTAGAGCTGCTTTTGTCAAGCTGATCAGTGTACCTCTGACATGGCTACAATTGCAACCTGTTTTACAGGATTATGTGACTTGATGTGCTCCTCTCAGACCACTTCTGCCTTTGCTACAGTTCATAACAGGCTTACATCAGTGGTGAATAAATAATTTATAAATGTAGCTGACAGCATACTGTGTGTGACATTAGTTTGACTGACTAGCTGGCATCTACACAGTGGAACTGTGGGAAGCTTGGATTATTTAATTCTTGATGATTTTTTTCYGTATTATTTATCTATTTTATTATTTATTAATTATTGCTTAGCCACCCTTGACTTCAGTATGAGTAGTTCAGTGGACAAAATTGTTGTCACCTGTGTCACTGGGGAGGTGACAGCAGTTAGGTTGGGTGGATGCTTGCCATGGAGCCCAAACCAGTGATGAGTTCATGTGGTATTGGTTCACTTTGAGGAAGATGTGTAGGACTGGTATGTGTGATCTGTTGCAGTGTCCATGTGCTGGAGCAGGTGACGAACAGACTGTGTGAAATCAACAGCAATGTTTGCTTGATACAGTGAAGCAGYGAAGGGAAAACATTTAAAAATCAGCAACAATGGAATAATGGAAACATTTCCATCCACCAAGTTTAGTGAATAATCACCTTTTTTAAAAAATTTTATAATTAGTTTGTGCTTTTTTTGATATGCAGCAGCAATAATATTGATGGGCTTTTAAACACTGAAGATGGTACTCTTCCATGTCTCTCCTCCATGTKGTTGAAGGAAGTCCTACTCCCACTTTGGTCAGTTTGCTATTTTTGTAGCACCCTTCTAACATCAGGGTGGTGCTGTTACAGGTCTGAAAGCTCCATTATTAATTGGAGAAAGTGGCGTGGTTTATGTTGTGTGGTTTTGTGTGATTTTCTCCTCAGCAGTGCTTTGTTGTACTAGAAGCAAAGGTGACACCAGTTAGAAAGCAAGGCTACTGGAGGAGAGTTCATCAGGAAGGGTCTTGCTTAATTTCTGGTTTGGCTGCTGTAGACAGGTCTTTAGGGGTCAGCTGATTATGAGGKACCTAAGTGCCAAGGGGTAGAAGCACTGGATTTTTCTGACTAGTATTTCTGATTTAGTAGATACACAGCTTTTGCTTTTCCCTGTGATCTCTATCTTCCCTTTAGTTTCTGTAAGCCTGTTTTAATATGTTGTTTGATTATTTAAATTTGAGTCCAGATAAAATCAGTATATCATGCCCTGGAGACCAGACTTACTCCTTTTGTTCAGAAGCAGGTAGAATTTAATATACCTTTTCCTGTTTGATTTTTTTTCTTAAATCCCTCAATCTATCCTTTCTGTCCTCCTTAGCTAATTATGTTTTTGGTGGGAAATGGGTCCAAAAGGCAAAAATCTTCATTCTGTTCTTCTTCTTTCCAGGTTTGGTCTGCAACTTTTTCCTTGGTGTGCATCCAATTACCTCAAGTAAGTAAGATTTCTGTGAAGGATACTTGGAGTCATTCAGCTGTATCTTTATTACTGCTCTCATTGACATTAAGGGGAGATGAGCTGAGCTCTTATGAAGGCTTCTACTAATCTCTTGTTTTCTCCTCAGAGGAAGTCCAGGTTAGCATGGTTGTTGTTGGGGTTTTCTCCTAGTGCTGCCCTAAGAAAGAAATGTTACAGAGGGGGACAGTAATTCTCTTCATTAAATGCAAATATTCTTCTTCCTCTGTTTTCTTACCTGTCTGTGACATTTGTAGGGAAAGGAAGGAGGGAAGAATGAAACAAGGTTCCTACTGATGGCACTTATGTTAGTCCATCTGAGTTTTATCCTATTGTGTAAGGGTAGTTCTATAAACAGGCTTGGAAAAGCAGACTCCTCTTGGAGAAACCCAGAGCTACTCTGGGGCTAGGTGTCTTGGTACAGCTGCAGGCCCATTGCTTTGTATTTTTACATTCCCTGTATTCTTCAGGGATTTAGCCTTGGCTAGGAGTGAGTGGAAGATGTGGCACTGCCTGACTTTCATTAAGTTTCTGACACAATAGARGAAGCAACTTGTGCTCCTTTAGGGAAAGAAAGGTGATCCACCTTTCTCCTGAGTGCCATGTGTTCTGCCAAAGGCTGCAAGGAATGCAGTTTGATAAATCCAAGCAATGAGAGCAACAGAGAGATAATAATCCACTCTTGTACTTGGCTTGCCAAGAACAGTTTCATACTTCTGTGCTGCTGTGTAAAACTTGTCATGACAGCTGCAGGCAAAGAACATCCACTGCTGTACATTTTGGGACGAGTGATAAGAGATTATGGTCTGTGAAGGGAAAGAATCYCCTTGCAACTGGGAAAAGCTGAGAAATGTTAGGTGAGGCTAAGAAAAAGGAATGCTGGAGCTTTCAGCTTAATAATCCTTACAGGTGATGTCATGCAATGGCTCAGTTCTGGGGATGCAGTAAAGATGCATTGACTTAGGGATACTGTTGTAAAAGAGAGACTGTTGTAAAAGAGAGACTGTTGTAAAAGAGAGACTTGGGAAATATCCTGAGAGGGCTTTTCAGTGTCAAGGCAATAGTTCTGTTGTCTAACTGCGGTGGAAAGTTTCACTTGTAGGACCTGTGTGTTTCCAAGAGAAAAATCAGTAATGGGATGTTTTAACAGGAGATATTCAACAAACTTAAAATCTGTACATTTGTTATYGGACATGGCTGTGGTCAAACCCCAACCAGCAGCCCAGACYCACACAGCTGCTCACTCATTCCCCTCCAGTGGGGTTGGGGAGAGAACTGGAAGGGAAAAAGCTGGAAAACCCATGAGTTTAGATAATGAGGGCTTAGTAGGGAAAGCAAAAGCCGTGAGCACAAGCAAAGCAAGGAATTAATTCACTGCTTCCCATGGGCAGGCAGGTGCTCAGCCATCTCCAGGACAGGAGGATCCTGTCACACATAACAGTGACTTGGGAATGCAAACATCACCACTCCAAATGTCCCCCCTTTCTCCTTCCTCCYTCAACTGATACACAGAGCATGATGTTATATGGTAGGAAATATCCCTCTGGTCAGCTCTCCCAGCTGTGTCTCTTCCCAGTTTTCCGCGTACTCCCAGTTTTCTCACCATGGCAATACAAAAAGCAGAAAAGGCCTTGGCTCTGTGCAAACCCTGCTCACCACCAACTAAATCATCTCTGTTATCAACCCTGTGTCCAGCACAAATCCCAAACACAGCTCCATGCCAGCCACAGTGAAGGAAACTAACTCTACCTCAGAAACCAAAACCAGCACAGACATGAATATCTTCCCGATATTTCTGTTGCAAGACAAAGAATGAAAACACAGATGGGGGTGTTAGGCATTGACACAAGTAACATCTGTATTTGTAGCAGATGAGACGCAATGTTACAGTGTGGAAGATAAAGAACCTATGAAATTTCATGCTGTAGAATTTAAGATTGTTAYAAAGAGTCTTGGCTAGGTCATAAAATGTCTCTCCATAAGGCTGMTGTGCGTTTACATCTTGCAGTGATTTTTTTGATTACTTTTTGCATGTGTGCCATGCTGTGAATCACACAGAATGGTGGTTTGTTGATTACTGTGTCCTAGGAGAGCTGGGTGATGGAGTACACTAGGGAAAAGATGGTTGGGAAGATTGAAACAGTTGTTATCTGTTCCAGGAGTTTTCTCTCTGTTCATTCTTGTGCCACTTGAAATGATTGCTGCATTGTGAGCTCTTTCATCTTGTTTCCACACCTTTAAAATTTGATACTGCAGAAATTAATGTAACATCATCTATAATGTTTAAGCTGCCTCMTGTTATGAAAGTGAGAATTCCCGCAGCAGCCTTAACTCTGCCCCCAGAAGAGAAAGCAAATCAAGTGAGTGTCTGAAGTTACACTGCTGTGTAGCACTGGGCACTAGGATGTACAGTTTGGCAAATATTTACATTTCAGATCTGGTCCAAGTCCATGGCAGTAACAAAATAGCATGTGTTAATTATGCTAAATGATCATATTACACTGGTAAATGGGAATAGGCTTGATTCCCAGAATGCTGATCTGTGATTCACATCATCAAGGAGTACAAAAGAATCCACATCCCTTAGAGAGTGAAGATAAATAGCATATTTCAAACATCTTTTCTTGCATGCACGGTAATGTGCAATTTTCCCCCTTTCCATTATGTTTCTGAAATCTGTTTCACAGCAAATTGAAAAATTAGTCTCCCATCTCTAATGGAGGTTTAGAAATTACCTCACTTTCTTTACCTTTCTTATGARTGTTAGCTACTGGATTTCAGATACCCTCTTCTATAAATTGAACGATTTTCCTTTCAAAGTGGTCTGTTTCTGCAAAGAAGACAGGACTTGAAYGTGCTGAGCAGAATGGGAAACGTGCTCTCTGCTTTCTATGAAACATACTCATGCATATTGAAAAGCTTGCCAGACGTGAATTTCTAGAATCTGAAAAACAAGTTGTTGTTAAAATAAAGTGATTGAATGCCTTGCTAATGTGTGGTATTGAAATTGAGTGAAATGCTGCTACTCATCACTCAAAATTAAATACAGTGTATTACAAAAGCTGTTGTGAGAAACTGCTCAGTAGAGAGCTCAGACCCAGATTAAATAGTGAAGACAATCTTCAGTTATATCTTAAAATCCCCACATACTGTGGGGTTTTTTTTAAATGTCTCTGAAACACGCTTGTGTAATGAAATCAAAAAGGGTGTGTGAGACGCTTTGTGATGGTTTGTTTTTGGCAGGCAGCCATTCTGGATAAGATGGGCATTTTAACATGGGTTTAAATGTTTAAGGTGCTGTTGTATGGAACAAGTTGTCACTGTGCCTCAGCCATGTGGTGGCCTGTGAGGCCTTCTGGGGTGACCCTGGGTACCTCATTGGGGCAGGGCTGTGCTTTGTTYGTGTGCTTTGTTTTGGACTCTGCTCCCAACTTCTTCACACTGTGCCCAGCAGAGTGAAGCGCAGAGAAGGGGACCTGGGACCTGCTGAACAAATACAAGCTGTAAAGTTTAAACCAAAATGAGATCAGGCAAGCAAGGTGAGAAAGAGAAGTATGAGAAGAGGTTTCATTAGCTTGTATTGGCTGTCTTACAGTCACAGAAATAACTTGATGACCCGGTTGTGCCAAAGGCACATCTTTGTCAAATGTGTGAAACGTGCTCAGATGTTYCACAGTTGGGACAACACCTTGTTCATGTCTGATTTGAATGACTACTTGGCATCAGCCTCTGTTCTTTGTCATAAGAAGATCTTGTCCAATTAAATGGATAATGCTGGATCACATCTTCAGGAACGTTATTAAAAGTTCTGCTAATGTAGCCTGAAGAACAGAAAGTTGCTGTGGGCAATGGCCTTAGGGTTGGCATTTGGCCAGGTCAGGATAACTTAATTTTCAGAGTTTCTGTTTTAAACTGGATTCTGAGGCCCTGAGGCAGAAAGYAGATGATCCAGTCCTGTAAGTTACTAAGTAATATGATACAGCTAAACTTTAATGTGCCATAAAGCTAAATCTCCGTGTATGAGAGCACCCCACTGGCAAAAGATAAATTAGTTATGGGGAAAGGAAATTTACGTGTCCCAGAGATACTGTTGAGTTATTYGCTGGTTATTCTCAGGTTTCTCGAACCTGGAATATTTGTCCCCGTCATTAATTAATGTGTTTTATTAACAATCTGCTCCCTTGGAATATCAGATTTGTGGCACTTTCCCATGGGTGGATTTTTATTCAAGTTTTTTAGTATGGAGAAAGATTTTCACTTTATTATTTAGTGACACGTATAACCAAATCTCCCTATGAATGATAGGGTGAGACTGTCTCTTACTTGTCATGTGAGAGAAGGCGTGGAGGAATGTGATGGAGTGCAATTTTCTGCTGTTACTTAGCTTGCTGTCCCTRTTGCCTGTCACCAAACTCCCACGGAGCTGTGATCCTCAGCTGCCTTCCACAGAGCTGTTCTTGGGCATGGCAGCTCCTGAAAGCAACTGTGGGGTCCATATCCCTTGGCTGAGCTGGTTCCTGGAACCTGTTTTGTTGCATGCAATGTATTGCCTGCATCTCTGTGAAGAAATAAAAAGGCTTCATTTTCAATAGTGATGTGTACATGATCATGTGGTAGCCTATTGGGCAGCTGTGAACTAAATTAAATTTCTTAAAGCAGTAGTTTTCAATATTTCTAATTATAGAATTTTCTGAAGGGTCTCTGTGTACTCGGTTCAAATCCACTTTGATTTCTGATTTTTTGGCAGCTGTATTTGAATTGCTGAGCCAACAATTTATTTCTGCTTGGTATGTATCACACTTGTCCTGCTCAGCTTCAGACAGGCTGTGAATGGTTAGGTGTATTTGTCTTAAGGAACCAAGAAACTGAACTTACTAGACTACCAAAGCTTTGATTTTCTTCTTTTGCATGGAATTATTGCTCTTGTGATACCTGAACAGTTTCTTTCGGTGTAGGGAAGAAATCTGTAGGTTCCTGTGGATGTTGGTGGGAATTTCATCAGCTATGTTACTTTTGTTGCTAGTAGCCCTGGAATCTTCCCCATCATTTACAAATGGGTGCTGCTCTCACTCAGCAGAACCACAGAGATTAGAGATGCCAGTGAGGAAAAAACATTACACGTTGCAGCCAGCCCTCTGCAGAGCCAGTATCAGATTTCTCTCTTTTAATGTGTTTCTTGGCACTTTGGTTCGGTTGCTGTGGGTTTTCCAGCAGCTGAGTGCCCCTCAGGCAGGTAGATTTCCTCCAAGCAGAGGCACAGTATATTCCAAATACACTTGATACGTTTTTTGTAGCGTATCATTATCGATTGCAGAAATCATTGCCAAGGCTATTTCCCTCAGCCCATTTTCCAAGCCACATCCAGTGCTTTTGAAAAAAAAGTTGGGGATATATGTAGGTACCAGGAATAGCTGTTAATCCTAGTTTTCCCCTTTTTGTCAAGCTAATTAATCACTCCTGCTTTGTGCTCCTGCCATGGCAGTACTGTCAGCTCTGCCCTGTGCTGTTCCTGACTGAACTGTGCTGCTCAGCTGCTTTATCTTTGCCATCCTGCCAGTTCCTTCTCTGCCTGCCTCTGTATTGCCCTCGGGCTGACATGGAGATTAATTGACCTAGTATGGGAGGATGTTTCTTCTTTTAAAGTCCTCGCTGCAGCAGYGTTTAAGAAGGAAAACGGGGCTGTTTGGGAACAAATAGTCGGCTGGCTAGGATTTGGTGTGCAACATCTGAGGACAGATGACACAAAGCAGCAGTGTTAATGGGAAAAGTGTGGCATAAATGCACTGCTGCTATGTAGAGCACAAGATGTGAGAGRTGGAAAGCCTATTGTATTTCCTCAGTTTGCCCTCAGTAGTGGGTTTCAGAGGCTCATGCACAGATCGCCTGAAAAAACTTACCAGGAATCTTCTTTTTCTAAATGGTCTGCATCAAGCAAATCCCAAAACCTTACCTGATTCAATTATTTGATTGAACTGAGAGTTGATAAAACCTATTTGGGGCTTGATAAGGTATTCAGTAACAAAGCCAAGCAATAAAGTCAGATGGAAACTGAAAGACATGCGAACTGACAGGAGCCTGTCACATGGACCGGGAGGAGGCAAAGCTGCAAACATTTTGAGGTGGCCTATTTGGTGCTGTGCAAGATGGGTAAAATTTGAACCCAGGGTTGCTAGCTTTTGGGCTGTCTTTGTGTGTTTATTTTTGCCTTCTGTTGCAGGGGAGCRCGTTAGGTCAGGCTTGACTGTGCATTGCTAGCAGTGCCCAGAGTGACGGGAGATGCTGTGGGCAGAGTGAGCCGAGCATGACTAAGAGCAGGAATGGAATCCAGTGCCTGTGACTCCCAGCAGCACACATAACACACATTTGTGTGCAGCAGTTGCAAAAGCACAGACTCATCCTTACAGAAAAATTATTAGAAAAATTAGATTGAACTTGGGAAGAAAGTAAGCTTAAAGCACGATCAGGCTTTTGCAAGGGGCTCTGTCTTGCAATGAGCATTCACACACTGAGTGTCGACACTGTGGTTATTTTGGATTGTTCTCAGCCTAAACAAGCTGAAAGGCAATGGATTTGTCACATAAAACTGCTGAAAATAGGTATGTTAATACCAATTACTCAGCAGAACTCGTATCATCATGAGTATATTTGTCATAATAATTTTTGTAATCTTTTGACAGCGTTTGTGCAACTTCAGGTGAAAACAGAAAACTGGATAGTTGTAGATACCATGGTTTGATTTTAAAATGTGGTGTTTTTTCATAGGCATACTTTAAAAAATGTAATGTCTAACAATTAGTTTATATTGTCACCAAGGGTTTATTTTTAGCCCTAAATAGCATTTATGCATCTAATTTATGTTTAAGTGTTGTGTGCTTCTTTGACAGCATTGGCTGCTTGTTTCTTGCATGCTTTGTGCATATCAAAAAGAATACAGAAACAGGAAGAAGTTAGTGAAGGCTGCATGTTGTGACATGTATGTTTTGTTCACTGTTTTGATGTTAAAATTTTTAATGGTTGCTATGCAATTTTAATTCACAGCTTTGTGAGCAGTGTTGCTTGAAATATGCATCTTTAGGCCYGCTTGTTTTTCTCTTGTGGCTTGTGATTCTAAGTTCTGTTCCCTTAGTAAAAAGCAAAGATTTGCCAAGAGCTTATTTTTGTCTGGGARCCTCACACAGAGAAAGTGTCAAATGCTCTCTTTGTCCAGCCACACCTTGGTGCTGTTTGGGTCATTCCAGAGACAGGCACGATGGGAGGAGGACTCTAGGAATGAACTGAATATTAATATTTTGCAGTTTTTTTATATAAATCAGCATGTTATCAAAACTGATATTCTCCCTTGTAATTTTTATTATAACCTTGGCACTTAATTAAAAGAGAGAGAGAGAGATATTTTGGAAAGCCAGTGAGTATGGCTGTATAAGAGTACTAATTTTTACCTTYTGCCTTTACTGACATTTGTATATATCTGGCTTTCAAAGCTGACAGCTGAAATAAAAATCTYGGGGACAACACTGACCTTTGTTAAGATTTTTTACTTGTCACAATTGTTTAGTGCTTCGGTCTTCAGTCTGCTTGGGTTTTTTTTTGGAGTCGGGGGTGGCTGGTTTGGGTTTTGTTTTGATTTTTTGTCATCTGTTTTTGCTTTAAAACTGCTCACAGTGCACCTTTTATTTATTGGTGTGATACAGTACACAGTGAAGACTGAAGCTGGCTAAGARCTGGTGCCATGGACTGTAATTTTTTACTGTTTCCTGCTTTTGTATTTTCATGCAAGTGCTTCCTTTGATAGCAGCACAGAACAATACATAGCCTAAACCCTAATTTTTTTATTTTAACAATTGTTACTTGTTCAGGAACAGTGCTTTACAGTTGGCTAGTACCAGTCATCCACAACTGGTGGATGAGGGTGCGTTTGAGGGAATCCAGCCAAGCTCTGACAAATTCCTGTTTGTTAAAGCATCCTGAGCTACCCGACTTGAAATATATTAAATGAGGCTSATGAACCTTTGATGAATGAGAAGATGTAGCGGCAGAATGTGGAAAGAAATRAAGTGGTTTGAGCATGGAAATTTTCTCTTTTAAGGGAGTGTGTGTAAAGAGAGGAAAAGACTAATCCTCAACATTTGTATAGGTTAAAATACTGTAGGGACTTTGTCCACTTTTTGCTCTCTGCACTCAGTTTATAGAAAGCTGCAGATCTATTTGTGTACCCTTGTTTCAAAATAACATCTGCTCATTCACCTTAGGCACTTCTGTTTACATTATCATAATTCCATGGATACCCAACTTGAACAAATACATGAAATACTTAAAACTAAAAATACATAGTATTATGCATGCTGTCCAAACTTTTAATTTTGTAGTCTCMCAGTATTCTTAAAATAAAGAAGGGAAGGTTCACTGAAACTCAAACATGGGAAAAACAAGAAAATTGTGTGATTCTTTTCACACATCATATCATTATTATAGATTCTAGAAGCCATCATCAGTTGATGGTGGAGCTGTGAGTTTAGTGCATTTAAAACAGTTTGGGGTTACAGTTAGGTAGTGAATACTAAATATAATACACAAGAATTCCTAACTGGTGTGGGATATTAAATACTTGGTTTCAGCTCTTAAGTCTGTTCTCTACCTATTAAGTTCAATTAGGGATTTTTGAATGTGAATGACTTCTCTTTTTACTGTCTGCTGTGTGGTTCTTGTCCCTTCCTGTCTGAGGATGGCAGTCAGCACTTCAAGACCRCACATGATGTAATATTTTCTTCAGTGCAGCACTGCACGTCGTGGTGCAGCTGCTCTGATCTGACCATGGTGCCCACAAACAGGAAATTTGTGGGAACCGGTGAACTTCTGGTGCTGTAGGAGCTCAGCTCATGACTGCATCACCGTGTGGTGGGAAGGTGGTCACATCTGACTGGAGCCAAGCTTATTAGTCAGCAAAAACTCTTCCCACTTCACTACCCTCTATGACCATTTGTCATGAAATGAGAGTGTGTTTCGTAGGAGTGTCAGGAAAGAGACAGAAAAGAAACAGGCTGCAGGCCCCGGGGGAATTTTTCTGCCCACAGCTGTRGGACAGTTAACAAAGATGGTGGGAAATTGGGTTAGATGAGTTGTTTTGTAAAGGTGGATGGATGCCAGGCTGGATGCTGTGTTAACTCAGAGATTCCCAATGGATGGTACATGTGCTGGTTGTGGTATGGGAGCATGCCCATGCAGCAGAATTGTGATACCATGCTGAGAACGTGCGTAAAAAAAGCAGAAGCACTGCCATAAAAGTATGCTGCTGACCAAAGTGATTTTGAAACTTCTGTACTCGATGAACTCTGGTCAGCTTTAGAAACCTTGACATTCCTATCAAATATTTATAAACATGATTCTATGTTTTAAAACTGTATTTGTCTTTGTCTCCCTAAGATTTAACTGRGCTTCAGAGATCAGGTGTGCTTACTGTGATGTAATGCCTACTGCTGATACTGGTGTGAACAGCATTGAATTTTTTGACAGATTTCACAAAACTGCTGAACAAAAGTAGCTGTGTAATGTGGGTGACTGTATCTGTRTGTGTAACTGAGAGTCATGGGAGCAGCTCGAAGCCAAGTATTACATCAGACYCTGCATTCCAGGCAGTGATTTGGTTTGGCCCTGCTGGATTATTGCTGCCCTCAGAGTCTGTGTCAGCAAGTTTGCTCATGATTGACGTGAAGTTTTAGTCCAGATTAATGATATTTAATGTGGGCCCCATCATTGACTACCATGATCAGATACTTGATCATGGCAGCTTTCATGCCAATGATGGAGAAGATGTGGAGAAGACAATGGCACTACAGATGTGATGCACAGGCCAGGGGTGGCCATCTGTGTCATGGAAACTTTCCAAGGGCTTGCTTCCAGCCTGATTAAAAGCCTGTGTCTATGAGACCTTKTGCATCTTGGTACCCATATCAATATGTTTGTGCTGAGGGAGGCAGATGGACGGAGTGGGGACACTGTTTTAAATTTTCTTGAAACAAACACTGCTAACTAAGCAGAGCATCTGTGGGTGGAGCAGCTCAAACATTCCTCAGTGCTACAAACATATGCCAGCACTCYCTGAGCATGGCATGGTGAATGGGAAGCCCAGGGATAGGTGTATGATGGATGTTAAAGACATTTCACATACAATTTATAACGCTGCGTTTATAAATGCAGTTGATTCAGAGTAGTGAGCACCCAAAAATAAATAAATAAATAAATAAATAAATAAATAAATGCTGGTGTTTGTGATATTAGTGTCAGAAAGGGCATTGGCTCCATGGTACCCCAGATCCCCTGTGCTTAGGTTTATAGGGGGGGATGATGGCACTTGCAGAATCATTCAGGCTGGACGGGACCTCCAGGGATCATCTAGGCCAACTCTGACTCATACCAAGATCAATGCTGACTTCAGACTATGTTTCTCAGGCTTTGTCCAGATGGTTCCTGAAAATCTATGTGGATGTAGATTTCACACTCTTTCAGACRCCCGTTCTGATGCTTCAGAGCAGTGATTTCTTTAATGTCCTGTGGCAACTTSCATTGTCTCTTGTTCTCTTGCCACATATTTTCATAAAGAGCCTGTATTCTGTATTCTTCCCAGCCTTCTCCTGGGAATTGAAAGTCTGCTATTGTRYTCCTCCAAATCCTTAMTGAAATAAATAATGATWTAATAATAATAATAATAATAATAATAATAATAATAATAATAATAATAATAAATGAAACAAGCCCATTTTCATCAGCCTTGCCTCACAAGCCCAGAGCTCTAATTCCCTGAGAAACTTGGTGACCTTTGGCAGGACTTGCTCAGGTTTCTCATAGAATAGTTTGTGTTGGAAAGGACCCTTTAAAGGCCATCTAATCCATCCCCCTGCAATGAGCAGGGGCATCTTCAACCAGATCARGTTGCTCAGAACCCCATCCAARCTGCCTTTGAATGTTTCCATGGATGGGGCATCCATCACCTTTCTGGGCAACCTGTGACAGTGTTTTATCACCCTTATTGTAAAAAACTTCTCATATCAAATTTCAGTTGATTCTCCTTCCATTTGAAATCTCCTCTCTTTGTCCTATCAGAGCAGGCCCTTGTAAAATGTCCCTCTTGAGCTTTCAGCCTCTCTTTAGGTGCKATAAAGTCTCCCTGGAGCCTTTTCTTCTCCAGGCTGGACAATCYCAACTTTCAGCATGYCTTCCTAAGASAWGGGGTGAGGCCAGAGGAGGGCCATGACGATGATCAAAGGGCTGGAGCACCTCTCTCACCTCAACACTTCCACATCCCTTTATGAAGACTTTATTTTATTGGAGGCCCAGAACCAAATTTAGTACAGTGTTGAGTAAAGGAAAACAATTGCTTCCATTATCTACTGTGTATTGTCTTGTGGATACAGTACAGTGAGCTTTTATCCTTTGTTGCAATTCTGAGTCCTGTTTAGCCCAGTCTCCACTGCACCCACAAATCCTTTTCAGCAGCAGGTCCTTTCCTGGTCTGTTCCTCACACCTCTCTAGGTCCCCCAAAAATGGTAGCTCTGCCCTGGAGCTTATTGCCTGCATCCCCTGGTTTGCTGTCATCTGCAAATCTGATGAGAGGGTACTGTGTCACCTTCTCCTGGTCACTGATAAAGGTGTTAAACAGGACAAGCCTCAAGATAGACCCACCCATGCAACTCTTTGCTGGTCCCCAGCACAGATCATGACATTTCAAACATTATTCTTCAAGCCCAACCTTCCAAGCAGTTTTTTACCTGTCCAGTTTCCCACCAGTCCAGACTGTTAAAAGACTTCCTGAGGTAAATCCCATCCACTGCTCTGCCATTGCCCACAAATCCAGTTGGTCAGGCATTATTTGTCACTGGTTAATCTGTGTTGACTGCTTCCACTCAGCCACAGCATCTGCATCTGCACAAGAATGTGTTCCAAAAATACCTGGTTTGCTCCAGTTTGTGCTGACCCTCTGGAAAGCAGCTCTGTCTGGTTGGTGACGAGCTGACCATGAGCCAGCAATGCACTCTTGTGGCAAAGGCAGACAAGGGCAGTCAGGGCTGCAGGAAGAGCATCTCCAGCAGTTTGAGGAAGGCAGTCCTTCTCCACTCACACCAGAAAGACACAGCTGGAGTGCCGTGCCCTGCTGTAGCTCCTCAGCAAAAGAAAGATCTGGACATAGTGGAGCTGSTCCAGCAAAAGTCCMCAGAGGTTATTAAGGGACTGGARCATCTTTCCTAYGAGGAGTGGCAGTGAGAACTAGGACTGTTCAGCCTGGAGAAAATCTTACCAAGGTGTACAATACTTCATGGAGGGGGGAAATGGTGAAGAGGGAGCCAGACTCAGTACTGCCCACTCACACAAGAGGCAGTAGACACAACTGAACACTTAGCTTATCTGTTAAAACATTTCCCTTTCTTCTATCAGTACCTAATATTCTTAGGAGTCTCACTTTTTGTCATATTAACTTTATTTTTTATTGGTGCTCAACATTTCATTGAATTTGTTGGTTAAGAACCCTCCAGAGAAGGTTTCCATCTGAGCTTTCCTTTTTCTGCATGCTAATTAAATGCAAGTTAAAATTTATATGTGGAGCCTGAGGAGGGAAAGGAAATTTTTTTCAGCCAAGCTTATATATAAACAGTTTGTTATAAATAGAGTGAATTATAAAAGCCAGTATTTCTTTAGTTTTATTATTTGCTTTCTTGTAACTTGCGTTATGCAAATAGATGATTGATTCTTCTCTCTTTTACAATTCCRATAATTTAGTTTTTTAGCATCAAGCAGAACTTTTCCTTAGGCTGAAATAGGGGGTTGGAGCTGAGTAAAAGATCTCACATAATTTCATGTAGTCAGTTGCTATGGGGCAGAATTGCTCGTTACAGGAAAGGTTTGAAAATCTTAATTTAAAGACAAAATTAGCCCACTGGTATTTTATAAATCTACYTTTTTAATTTTTAGTTTTACAGTGGTTAAAAATAAGCCATACTGATTAATTTCTTGACTCAAGCATCTTTTCAGCCTCCCTCTCGGCTTGCTCACCTGTGCATTAATTTTAACACTAGAGGGCAGTTGAAACACTTCAGTTCTTTCAGAAAACCAGYTTTAAAACAGCTTTCTTTCTTCGTTCCCAGAAGAAAGGAGTTTTGTTAGCTGCCTATTGTGTGATATTTATTTTTAGGAATTAATTTGCTTTGATTCTTTCAGGCTTTTTTAAAATTTAAAAATCTAACTTTTAACTTTCTGGCTTTCTTTGTGCCTTTATAGCTGTATCATGCAGTTAGATTGATCAGCAGTCGAAGAGGGAGAATAGTTCCACATTTTAGTACCTATGAAGACATATAGCGTGTTCTTCCTGTGTGATGGGTATTTTGAACCACCTTGTTGCAGGAGCAAGGACAGAGATGCCAAAGCTGGGAATGTGTCAAAGATATCTTCTCTTAGTTCTTCTCCAGAAGTTAAACTTTGTGTTATAGCACTTACAATTAATTTAGTATTTTTTGTTGGTCAGTAATTTTCAATTAGCTTTCAAAACATGAGGGCTGATATTTTCTTACTCTCTGCTTTGCTGTAAAGCTATCTMTTTTTTATTWWTWTTTTTTTTTTAWTTTTTTCTAGCAGAGCTTCAAAATGGCAACTTCTGTCCCTCCAGATGTTATTTTATCCTCTTAGCAATCAGGAAACAATCCAATATGAAGACTTTAGAAAGGAAAGGTCAAAGCAGTAAAAAATTAATGTTTTCACAGCTCATGTAAAAATTGCCAAAGAAGGTCTTGACTTAAATGAAAAATTGGAAACATAACGTATTTTTATGAAGAAGGGCTGGTGAAATACATGATGAAACATGTAAGTTGTTTTAAGGGTGTATTGTCAGAGATGTGATACTAATCTGTTCTGACTCTAAAGTAAGAAGATATTCTGTCTTGTGAGTTCGTTGCTTGTGTATCTTTTTGTGTTTAATTTCCTCTCTTCCTGTGTTGGATCCATTACACTTACTGCAAGTGTTGAACAATATTTTTCAGCAGCTGAGTGATCAAATGTTTATTTGTACTTAAACTTTGAATGGTGCTTGGAACAGTAGCAAAATAGTATCATTAAGCTTTTAAGAAAGGAACCCTGTCTCTTATGATTAGCTTAAGATAYCGAAGCTGATTTTTCTGACTTTGTGTGAGATATTTTTTCCCTCTCTAGAAAATTAACCTCTGCTTCTCTTAAGGAAATTTTGCACCTTTGCATCTTTGTACTGATTATAAGGACATAGTGATTTCTCTTTCAAGCTTCTGGAGCTGTGAAGTGACAAGGAAATCTTGTCTGGTTTTGTCAAAAGCTTTTCTTTTGCTTCASAGGTGGAGAGGAGAATTAAAATACTAAAGTAAAAGGCTCAAGCAATAAGATTAAAAAAGGTATAATTTATTATTTTGAAAAAAATAAAAGATGGATTTCAGACAGTGGACCGTGTGGTTTGGCTTGTGATGCTGACTCTGATGCCAAACCATGGACTGCACTTCTCCAAGGCTTGAGGAGAAAAAGGYCTGAGCTGGAGCCACTGGGAACAGAATAACTTTATCTCTTTTTGTTGTGATATCTTGAAAGASCTGCAGGTTTTGTGACTCTGCTTGCTTCCTGCCATGATTTCTTTCTTATGTTGCAGAGTATATCTCTTATCTCTGACACTTCTTTGGCAATTTTGGACATAACATAAACATTCTCACCAGCCTGTGCTGACTGATAGGGCAGATTTTGAAAATGATTGATGCTTGCTTAGTTTCTTCATATGGAGTTGTGCAAAGTGCAATGCTGCCTGGGTTCTGAAAGTGCCAGACAACTGCTGTAGGAAAAGCTGGATTYCCATAGAAGGGATTCTAAAAATTGCAGTGATAGAACATTTTTCWTTCTGTTATTGGTTCTGGATCACAAGAGGAGCCAAACTGTAACATTTTTATTTTGTCCCTAGCTGCCAGTCTTGCAAATTGAGAGATTATAATTTGGCTTTATTTGTAAACAAACGTGAAGAGAAGTTGCTGACGGGAGATTTTCCCTCTGTGAGGCTTAGTTGTGGGGTTGTGGTTATGCCCCAAACTATCACTGTGCAATCTCACTGTTTGTAGGTGTGCAGAAATTAAACCAGCTGTGAGTTGTTTTGATGATTTACAGTCAGGGTAAATGTCTGCTCCCTCTCTCTGAACTGCATTGGTGTCAAGGGACAAAAAGGAGCGATAAACATTCACTGGCTGTTTTTATCATTATATTTAATAGATGAAACTGTGGCTGCATGTCAGGAAATAGACCTGGTGGAAAGGCACTGCTCTTCTGATGACATTTGAGAGCAGATTCCATTTGAGCTTGACTGCTTAATAGGCCATCCTTCTTTGGATGCAGCTCTTGTAAAAGAAATCCCTTTGTAGTAGGCTCTCTCTATATTTTAACATTAGGGTTTCATTTTTAAAGGTCCTAGTAGATAACTAAGCATTACTTTGTTATTTTCCCCATTCTACTTTCCTATTTAAGATATGGGTGACTGTAAGATTAGCCTTTTTCAGTAGTTTGCTTCATTTTATGCCTGGTTATGCAATGTCCTGGCAGCAGTTACTTTGTGCTCTCGGGAGAAAATTTCTTACAGAAGTTTAAATTTTGCTAGTCCATTACAGCTTCCTCTGCTGTGTGAGAATTTAAAGGAAACAGTCCTTTTACAAATATATTAAGCTTTCGTGGTTTTGACAAGATTATGCTGCCATTCGTTGCCATCTACCTCTTGTGCACCATCAGCTTTCATTTAGATCTTGTTTGAGCTGTGCTGATCARCACACTGCAGAGTGAAACAATTCAAAGTGATGAAAAARTCCTGTGGTAGGCYATGAGTCTTGTTCTCTTCYRCCTCARAACTCTTCTCTGTGCAGTGTGAGGATGATGCTGGGTATTTTTCCTGTACTGCACTGCAATCTGCCTGGGAGGGATGAGGACAGTGGAGTAAATCTCCTTCTATTATGTGATGTGGTGTGGCTGTGTATGAGGAAGTCACAGGAGGAAAATAGAAGAACTTTCCTGCATAATCCCACTGTCTCTGAAGATCAGCTGAGAAATACTCTCCCAGTGGAAGAGCTGCAGCAGCCAGCAGGTTCTGCTTGTTTGCCTGTGCTTCTTTCAGTATGAAATKTATGGACTGCTATCTGCAACAGCATCACTGCACTGGTGTGGCTGGTGGTCTGAATAACTTAAATTCTCCTTGTATGTTAGCTRAGTCTGTGAGGCACTAATGTAATGGTCTTTTCCTCCCTAAGGGTGGAAAACTCCTGAGARCAAACATGGAAGCATTAGCAGTAACAAAAGCCTCTTCTGTCTCACTCCAGTTTCTCTCGGTTTTCTGATGAAGAAGCATCTGCTGCAGCCTTTAGCTGTCCCTTTATAGGCCATAAGTCCTGATACATTGCCAAGTGGCATAATATTATGTTTCATTTTTATAGAGGATTTTGCTGGGCAGAGGGAACAGTGCACAAAAAGTTTATTTGTTGCATGATAAGGTCATTCTTTAAGAATGAGGCAAAACTACAAGTATTTTATTTTTGATCAGCTTTGACTTTTGATTAGTTACAGCTTCCCGAAACCAATGCTATCAAAGCAGTTTTTATTCTGGGTCATAAACAGTGATTGTAAGCCCTATTAAAATAAAAACAACAACAACAAAAAACCCTAAAAAGAAATATGCTTGCAAGATTTATTTCTGACATGAGTCATACAGTTCATGAACTTTTCACAGATGAACTCATCATGGGAAATCTTTAGTAGGAATGCTGGTATCTAAATCTCTCAGATATTACCTGCTTCTCAGTGACATAGAGTGCTGTGGATCTGCACATCTGCACTATGCAACTGTGTTCCTAAAGTAATCCTATAGCTTCTTCCTTCTGTTTGAAGCTAAATCTGCTTGAAATGTATTTATTCAGTTGCTTAAAGTCTGACTCACATGTCTTCTTAGTTGTAGGAGGTACCTTAGACTTCAAGAGATATCTGGGATAGTTTTTACTTCAGTGTTTTAAATAATGGAAATTGTTTCTAGTGGTTCCTATAAAGACCATTCTCTGAGTGTAGAAACATTTGAAGATTTATCAAGAGCTAGCTTACTGCATTTTGACAATACATGGAGCAGGATTGGCAGTGGCACCTCTTTGTTTTTTTCTGGATGTGTAAATTATATTTCATGTTGRAAGAGGCCACCATGTTCTTATGTATAAACCAAGAGATGCAAATGTGACAGGGATGGGCAGTGTGCGATTTGCATCCTAATGATTCCTTTAGTGATTCCATGAATTTCTTGTGAGCACATTGGTTCAAAATGGATTTGAACATCCTTAACTGGAAGTAACTAAAGCATAATGGGTAACACTTTGCAAAACACATTTGCAAGAAAAAGGAACTGCAAATGATGTTTGTCAGAGAGGAACTACTACCTGAAATCTTGTGCACTCAGTTTCCTCAGTGGTCAAGTGAAATGTCCAGAATATCTGCATGGTGAATTGATTTGGTAAAAAAAGTTTTGCTTACCAGGCATTTTTTATTTGTTGGGATTTGGGGTTTGTTTGGTTGGTTTTGTTAKTAACAGCAATGTGCTTATTGGAAGCCTGTGAGAGCATATTTTATGGTATGGTTCCTTTAGCTGCAAGTGAAATGCAGATGAAAGGACAGTTTATAAGTCAGTCACTCCTTATCTCCAACCCTTCTKTTGCTAGTGTTTGGTAATGGTTGGGATGAGTGGGAAAGTGTGTCCAAATGAATTTGAACTGTGCTGAACCCTCAGCGGGCAAGAACAACCCAAATCTAGAAACTGTCTTTGAGACTYGCCTCTTTGGTAGTTCAGTTTATCCCCAAGGCCAAGTTGTGACACGAGCAGTTGCCAGCAGGGCTCAGTTTCTTGGATAATTCTCTCTCAAGTAGTTTGGCTGTAATAATTAAAATCGGAACCTTGGCTTTTTAAACCTACAAGTACAGAGCATTGAAACATGAGCCCAGTGTGCTCAAGTGGCACGGTGTCACCTCATAAATGAGTCTCAGCATTCTGTGCCCATGCAGGGCTGGGCAGTACCACTCCATGTAGGTTGCAGCAGTCCAGTTTTGAGGTGACAAGTTCATGCATCACTGTGGCAAGATGTGACTGGAGCCAGCAATGACAGCCACTGCAGTAMAATGAGATGAAAATGAAAAATAGTTCTGTTCACTGTAGCTTGTAGTTGACACATGTTCCTGACAAATTCTTACTTTGGTTTTGCTTAAGTACCYAATACATTGTTCTAATGGCATTCTTACAGAACTGCTTGATCTGAAAATTACTCTGGAGCTAACAGCTTATAAGGAGTTCTAGCTAATGGTGTGGCAAGGATCTAAAATGGGGATAGTACAGATTTATGCTCTATTAATTATAACTGGACAGGGATGTACGATTTCAGGAGCCTTGGAAGCAACTTAAAAGACAAAAATTAAAAAAGAAATAGAATAGGAATGGAATGGAATGGAATGGAATAGAATAGAATAGAATAGAATAGAATAGAAT
>NW_026623491.1:372872-378700 GCF_030028575.1 Malurus melanocephalus | reverse complement strand
AGAAGTTAAAGCATATTATTAAGGAAATTTCCCAAATGCTTCTTAAAGAGACAGGGATGGGGCATCGATCACTTACCCAGGAAGCCGGGGGCTCCRGTGTCTGATCACCCTCTCAGTAAAGTTGTGCCAAGTCTGCACCTTCCCTTGTGCAGCTTTGAACCATTCCCAGCTTCATTGCCCTTCTCTGGATGCATTCCTTCTCCTTCACATCCCTCTGGCACTGCAGGGCCCAGAACTGCTCCCAGGCACTCTGGGTGAGGTCACACCAAGGCTGAGCAGAGCAGGGTGATCTCCCTTCTGTCCGGCTGTGCTGCCGTGTTTGATGCCCCCCAGGATGGGTTTTTTGTCCCCTGGGCTGCCCAGGCACTCCCTGCTGACTCTGATGGAGCTGCTGCCCTCAGCACCCCCAGGGCCCTCCCAGCAGGGCGCTCTCCAGACACTTCTCTCTGAGTTTATTCTTGTGCCTGCAGTTACTCCATCCCAGGTGCAGGATCTGGAATTTGTTCCTGTTAAATTTCATGCCATGGATGATTGCCCAATGCTCTATGCAGATTCCTCTTCAAGGCCTCTTGGCCCTCCAGAGAATCAACAGCATCTCCAGGTTTAGCATGGACAGCAAACTCACTAATGGTGCATTCAGCCCCTGCATCCTGATCACTGATAAACACATTGCACAGAACTGGCCCTAGAGCTGAGCCCTGAAAAACACCTCTGGTGACCAGTCACCAGCCAGATTTACACTCACCACACTCACTGCACCCCCTTGAGCTCTGCCTTTCAGCCCGTTCTTCACCCAGCACAACATGGACCTGCTCATACCACAGCTGGGACAACTTGTCCACAGGATGCTGTGATGGACAGTACCCAAAGCCTTCCTAAAATCCTGAAAAACCTAATGTACCAAAAACTGGATTAACACCCTACAGTGTTGATGTAGAAGCTATTAAAACTAAACTGTGCTGAGATCTAGAGTCTCTCACAAGCTATACATACCTTTTTTTTTCTGACTTTGCATCCAGATCATAGATTCTCTGAGCCTCTCMGCAATGTGGCCATTGGATAGGAAGGGGAAAATAGAAATGAGATTGGAAAAAAAAAGAAAGAACACAAAAGAAAAAATTAGCTTTTTGTAAGTACAGTTAACTTTTATAAGTACAACAGATGCTGTTTCGTGTGGGTTTTATCCCCTCCCTACTTAAAATTTAAGATGTGGGACATGCCAGACTGATGGGCGTTTAATCAAATCTAYGTAATCTCTTATTAGTCTGTATGTTTGAGGTTATCAGAAAGAAATTAAAACAGCTTAATTTCCATAATTTAAAAATTTCTGATTTTCTAATTTATTTTAACCAGAAATTRGGCTGAATGAATGATTGACTCAACAATTGGGAAATACTTAATTATTCAAACTGTCTTCAKGGTCATGGATAACTGAGCCATAGCTAGGAAATCTCACAGTATTTGTAAAATTTTAAGTCTGGTTCTGACTTGTTTAATTTTTTCAGTCCCATTCATTTATCCCTGCAGCGCTCTGTAGCTGCTGTCTTTCTGTAAACATCCATAGGTCAGAGGTATTCAATTTGGCTTAAGCAGCATTCTCWTGGGCAGTTTGCCAGGAACTCAAAAGCTTCACCTAAATTGCACATTGCTGGRCATAATCTCACTCTCAGCTGCTCTTATCTTTTGTTTGTTTCTTGCTTAGACCTCCATCTGGCTTTTTACTGGGTCAAGACAAGTAGCAGTAAGGGTGGTAGGTGTAATTCCTATAGCTTGCAGCTTCGTAGCATATTTGGAGGGAGGTACAGAGCAGAGAGACTGGAGCTAACAGAAGAAATTTCCACGAGTTTCCACATTTTTTATAGTCCCTACCAAGAGAGAGAAAGAGAGTAGTGGCTGTCAGAGCATAAYAGAGCATCCACAGCTTCAGCTGCAATTTGTTAAGAGACTGATTTCAGCTCATTAAGAAATCCAGTGCAGCTTCCAGCCACAGTAATTCCAATGCCCTGGGACACACACACTGTCTCATCAGTGTGTTCCCTGACYGTGGTATAAGGCTGGATTTGAGATACAGGTTGGAAGTGTTGGTCAGGAAATAGGTTTTGTCTGGACAACAGTTTAGACACACTTTATATTACTCATCAGTGTATCATCTAGAGAATAGATTTTCTCAGGTAAAGCATGTCTTTTTTTGAAAGATGAAATTTTTTTTTAATACTCTCTGGTACGTATTTTTTGAAGCATAAATCATCCCTCCTGATGTGATGGAACAACTTAAAATTAGTGTTTCCTTTTGTTTCAGTGATGAGATCATTGGGGGTTATTTTCTGTTGAAGTTTGAGCTCACAGAGAGTGCTTTGAAACAATAATGTCTGGATTCTGAAACACTTAAAAAAACATATCTAACCTATGCCACTGCAGGACTGCATGAGCTGAGCCTTGAGGAGAAATTATGGTATTTCAGTGCAGTCATGGAGACTGGCAGTATAGAAATTCCTCAAATCCCAAATAGTTACTCTCTATTCATAGATAAATTTCTTGAAAWCAAAACTTCTGTCATAACAAAAAGGCATTTTCTTGGCAGCAGGATGATTTTGACTTTTGTTGAGAAAGAGACTGATTATCTAACTATCTGTGGGATTTAAAAAAAAAAAATATTTGTGTGCCCGATGATCAAGAGAAAAAAGCATGCAGAGGAACAGTTGATTCAGTGTAGACACTTTTTCCTCTGCTTTCCTATGATCTCCGCATTATTCACCGTGGGCAGATGTAAACTGAACCCAAAGCATACCTTGCTTTGTCCCTCTTCTTTCTGCTCCCTTGACTGCTGGGAATCTTTTTCTTTAACTTGTGTCCATATTCAGAACTGTGGCACCTGGATTTGTATTGGTTTAAACCCTCTACCACCCCAAAACTGGGACAGAGTCGAGAAGTCTGGTGATTCAAATCAGATAGGTAGCTCATTGACAAATCTTCTTTCCATCTAGGCAAGCCCTAASAGTTTGAGAACAATTATAGAGAGAAGGCAAACTTGAAGGGTAAAGTGCAACAGCTTTGTGGAAGTCTTGGCTTTCTGGATGAAAAGCTGGGGAAAGCAGATTAGGGAAAACTCTATTACTTTTCCTTTATTAGAGATTTCAGATGGACATATTCCCTATTTTAAAGCCCTGCATTCAGTGACTGTGGCTAATGTGCTCCTCAGGGCCAGCAGTAACACAGAAATCTGCATGAGAAATGTTAAAGCYGCAGCCACTGTGTTTTGTGAGCTTCCCAAATGATAACATGCCAGTCTTTACTACTGATATTTGATCAATGTCTTGACGTTTCCTGGAGCGAGCCCATACATTAATGCTCATCCTTTTATTTCCTATCTGTTGATTAATCAGAACCCTTTCTAAATGCATCATAATGCAGTGTGGGGAAAAAAAATGGGATTATTTGTCGATAGAGCTGTAGTAGCTTGTCTAAGGTAGGAAAGCTGTGAAAGTTTACAGGCTTTTAGGTGGAACAGAAGAGTGAGGGAACTGCTCAGCAGATAAAAGCTCCTCTGAGTCACAGAATACAAGCTCAGCTGGATTTGAGAGTGAACACATGAACCAGGACTAGTTTGTGGGAAGAAGAGATCTCAGGAAAAAATAATTTAAGCAGCCAGCAGGTAGTGTAGGAGCTGCTGCTTCATTTCTGCCTATATGGTATTAATGGTAATTACTGTTACTAATRTAAAACAAATAAAGTTACCCCACAAACAACCAGGCGGATTTGAAGGTGGACCAGTGAGCTGCAGCTGACACTTCTAAACTCCATCAGATATGTGGGAAAAGCAGAATGCCTGGGGACGTGTTTAACCCTTTAAACAGTGATGTGGGAAGTCCTCACTGCTGCTGGAAAGGTTCAATTTTTGCTCACTGGCTTTGCTGATGGCCAGCTGTTGTACCCAGTGCTGGTTTTGTTTTGCCARTGGTTTTATTTAGAGTGGCTCTGTTCTGATTGAACATCAGCTCTTTGAATAACAAATTGMAAGCCATTAAATAAGCTTCTTAATACTGCCCTGTCTGGCTTGGGGGAAAGAAGTGGCTGAGTGTTAGCAAGGTTTTCTCTAAGTGCCCCAGATCCCATTACAGATGTTACATGCCACTAAGAGCAAGTTTTTTTTGCATTTTCTTCACAATTAGATTGAAGTCTTGCCATTCCTTACCATTTGTTTTCTTGAATGTTCAAAGTTAACATTTTTAAAGTTCACAGGGTAGATAAAGTAACTATAAAGCAGGTAAGTAACACTCAAGGTTGTGTAGATGATAAAAGAAGATGGGGGGTGCTAATGGTTCAACTCTATAAGGCAGCCTGAGAGAAAATTCAAAGTCAGAACTTCTCAGGGGAGATGAGATTGTAAAAAAAGGTATTACTTTTTGTTTCTTTCTACTTGATATTTCCACAGGTGAACATGAAAAACAGGAGGCTTGTGCAGAGTGGCAAATAAGTAATTTGTTGGATTGTCAGTAAGCTACTTCAGTGTAACTGTGCCARCCAAGTGAATTACATTACAGGAGCTGCTTTGCAAAAAGTAAACTCGGGAACAGGAGCCATTCAGTATCATGGAAAACAAATTGGAACTGTAAGAGTTGGGGAAAAAAAGCATAATGCTGTAAGTGCACTGTGGRTATGCAGTAATAACCATCCAGGAGCTCAGCATTGCAGCTTATTTATTATACTGTAAGCCTTTTTATTTCTAGAGATATATCAGTAAGTCTCCTGTTGGAGCTGCAGTTTAAATCAGTTCTGTAAGTGGAAAGATACACAGTGGCAAGTTGAATTTTGCTGATGTGAAGACACAGTATAAAATTTGCAATCTATGCCAATTTAAGTGTGGGATTGAGGCAGACAGCRTGTCTACACTGGCAAAACTGAGGTGCAGACAAATGACCCCAAATTTTCATTGGCCTATTGATGGCAGTACGTGCCTAAGTAGTGCTTTGTGGTCAGTGCACTCTGCCTGTGCAGTCAGGGGTGCCCATCAGAGCTCCAGCCTTGCTTTCAGCTTCTTGGATTTCTTTCTTAAGCATTGTTAAAGGGCATTGCAGGCAGAGGCTGTGGCTTGGAAACTGTTGGCACATGTGAGGCTGAAGAATACGGCTCCAGGTGGAGATCCTTGAGGTTACAGCTGAGACTGAGGTTACAACTGAGACTTCCATAGCTTCAGACTATGGGACATGGGATGGCTTGGTGCAGTCTGTTGCTTGATYGTGTGTCAGCTACAGTCCAGCATTCCAATTCTGTGTCAAAATGCAGAGCTTCAGGAGATACCCTTGCACCTTTGTGAGACTTTGATAATTTAAAACCAAAGCAAAACAAAAAAGAATTAATTTGTTGACACTGAGATCTCCAAGATGCACATCATAAATGGATTTTCTTTTGAACTGTAATCAGAACTGAACTCATGCTCAGTTGAGATAAAATAACTTAAAGGAATAGCTGCAGAAATGGAAAAAGTCTGTAGTTAGAACAGTCTCTGGCATTCAGCTGGGGAAACTGTTGAGCTTTTGATTGAAACTGTAGTGTTTCTATTCCTTATGTAAATCCTGCCTCTGGGCAAAGGGCTCATTTCCATGGTCGCTGTGTGGCTGGTTCTCCAATATGCAATGTACATGGGCATTGCTGTTTTCATTGGCTCAAAACTTCCCACTTTTTGTCAGCAACAAAGATGCTGCATCAGCTTCTTGCTCRCTACAGCTGAACAGGGAACTGCTAAAACATTATTGAAAATAAAATCCAAAAGACCAATGCAAATGTGGTGGCCAAACAGCTAAGAAAAACAAAAGGAAACTAAACCTTTC
>NW_026623491.1:360871-372823 GCF_030028575.1 Malurus melanocephalus | reverse complement strand
CTGGTGTGCAGGGCTTCATTACAGGACTGAAGCAGCCCCCCATTTTCTTCTTTCATTTCTTACTCTTTCCTGTAAACTACCTGAGCTTTAATTCATAGATGCAGGAAGGTCAGAAGCTTTGCTGGTGTGTGGAACTGAAGTGTGTCATAAAGAAGGGTGTTTATTACCATTCCCCTTTTAGATGTGTGACCTGATGTGGGTACTTGTGAAGTCCCTGTTGCAGCAGAGAAGCCAAAAATCTCCTGCAGCCAATGGTTTTTGACTTGACCTGTTAAACCACATACCTTCATTTGGATTTCTAATTAAAAACTTACTTACTATTCATCCTGCTACTCTTGTCTTCCTGGGGTTTTTTTTTCTGGAGTCTTTTTTTTTTAATAACCCCGGCTATTGCAGCTTCTCCCAAGACTTTTACTAATGCATAATTGCTAAACAACACCTCCTTGATTAGAAAGATGGAGCAGCAAGGAATTATAGTTTAGGGGTGTTTCCTTTAGTGAACATGCTGCTCTACATTTATATGTCTGCTGTGGAATGTCATCACATATTCCATAACTCAGAGTCGCTTGTATTGGAGAGCCACAGTGCAGGCTGGGGTGTGTTTGATGTGTTGGCTGTGTCTTTGTAAGACTCCAGATTAATGCTCCATTTCCATTTGAGGCAGGAGGGCAGTGGGAGCAAGATGTAGTGTCGCAGCAGTGCTCATGCTTAATCCAGTTCCCAGAAATGACAAAAGGCAATATGCCATCTGATACATTTCATGCACAGTGGTCCCAACCACCGAGGCCTGGCCGATTGCCAGCGAGGACCTGAGCAGGGCAGAGTTTCAGAATGTGCTTGGGGTGGTCATGAATGTCAAGTTTCTGAAGCCTCTCTGAAATGAGATGTAATAACAGCTGTGCATTCCTATCCCGCTGCAGAACAGGAGTGGGATTCATGTTCTGATTCATTTGCTAGAGGGAGATTCTGATTGCCTTCCAGATGGTGGTCAACTGAGTCTCGCTTGGGTGTCTTGAGAAGTGCCTCTTGCATCAGGAAACTTCAGGAACTGGGAGTGAAGGAATAGGGAGAGAAATAGTCAGCAGTCCTCAAAGAACATCCTGCCAGGAGGAGTGTGTTGGCTGTCTAAGGCAGCAGTTAGTACAAAAGGTTGTGATCAGAGGGAGTGGGGGAATTCTGTTCCTCGTTCTTGGAGCTGCTTGATGATGATGGTGCAGTAGTTTTAKCAGTCTCTGCTTCAGTATTTCCATCTGCTAGATGGGATGCTGCTTGTGAGGCATATTTAACTCAACAAAATGAAGTTCCTCTCATGCAGCCAGTTACTAGGGATTGTATTTTTCTATTATACCTTTGTGTATGCAGAAGAAGGGTGTTGGCATGAAAAAAGGAGTGCAATATAGTAACTTTAACATTTTCTGCTTCTGTTTCACATAATAGATCATCACCACTACTTGTTTAAAAGCTTTTAAACAAGTTTTWGTCTCTGCAAGTAAGATGGTGTCATTCTTGTGGGAATTACTATTTTCYCCACCTTTAAAACTTGTAATAACCTGCTGATTTAGAAATGAGTGTGTCCCTTGGCGTTGTGGTTTTTTTCATGGCTCTATCCTTTCCCTTCCTCAGGTYCTCAATCTAATTACTGTCAGTGCAACAGCTGCTGCCTCTGCACTGCTGAAATCTGTGTCTGTTCATTCCAATGAGTTTCCCTCTCATATCCAGGCCCAGCTGAGGTACCCTCTGCCTGTGCCTCCTGCTTTTGTCTCCTGCTAACTAATGACATCAAGTRTTCTGGTGTGCAGTTTGCATTAATAAGATGAAAACAGAAATTGCCCCACAAAAACACAAACARGCACTGAAAAAAACCTGTGTTGAGTGAGACAGTGGCTCATTTGGAGCCTTGTTTTGATAACCTTAGATTGGGAAAAAAATCCCACTATGCATGTTCATGTCTCACTGAACTCTTTCTTCAGCGAGTTAAGATCAGCTCCCTTTCCCGCCAGCTCATTGTTTGATCAGGAACAAGTGCCCGAAATGCAGAGCAACACAAAGAGATGTTGTGTCTGTTCATGTAGCAGAAGTGTATATATATATAGGACAGGACAGCATAGTCTGAAAATGTAATTAAATGTAATAAAAAAAAAAAAAAAGGAGTGGCTGTGAAAAACATGCATGCATTATTCTAATCCTCCTCCCTTCAGAACAAAGAACAAATGTGGCTGCTGCTACTCCAGTTGCAGCCTGTTTTTCTTGGCTTATAATCATGCATGAGAAGAATYAATTCAATAGAAAGTAAATGTAAAATCACGAAATAATTACCAGTAATGTGTTTATGATGGTTTCCTGTAAGCTTGCTTTCTTTCTCTTTCTTTGTCCACTCCAAAGCTCACAAAAAAGTATAATGTGAAAATAAGGGATGGAGGAAAAAATCCAAGCCAGTCTCTTTTTTTGCTTTTGAGCCATGTGAAGAATACTTTCAAAGGTGTTAATTTCTTTTACAAATGTTGTTTACTTAGGTTGTTTGTTCCTTTATASTAGAAATTCAGATGCACCAGCAGTATGGTGCAGGAAAGATTGGTGTTTGTATGAAATGAGGGAAACAGAGACGGGAAATAATGGGATAAGGAGCACAATAAAGCTTTGTCCTTTCTTTCTGCCACTCAGCCTTTTCTATTTTAAAGCTATTTTGTTTTTGTTTTATTCCCAGTAAAGCTCAGTCTTTCAAGCTCATTTTTCACAGCCCTGTAGACCAGAATCAGAATCTCCACTCCCTTCCCACCCTTCTAATTTTACTACTACAAACTAGAATTAAAAAAAAAAAAAAAAAAAAAATCAGCAATTTCAGGATAAAAAGGCAAACTGAGTTTGCCAACACTGTATGCGTGTACTGATGCATCTAAGGAATTGAGGTCATTTCACTGCTGCTAGCTGGTATTGCGCTCTTGGTTGTGTGGAAGAAGCCATGGAGTTAACTCCTCCATCTTCAACCCATTCCTACCCTCCCATCATGGTTTCTTCTGTTCATACTTAAATAAATTGACAAACTGACATACTAGGAACATGCTGACATGCTAGGAACATGCTGACACGCTAGGAATGTACTGAAATTTATAGGTGACATGAGCATTTACTTTGTCTCCTTGTCAAGGTAAGAGCTGTTTTTTTGCTTTTGTCTTCATGAGGCAGAAACAGAGAAAACTAGGATTTGCTTGGGATTTCTTGTTGAGCTGAACACACAAGTCCCCAGGGCTGCAGCCCCACTCCTGTTTGTGGTATAGACCCCGTCACTCACAGACATGCACGGACAGTCCCCCATTCCTGCATCCCCTGCGTTGTGCATCCCCAGTTGTTAGCCTTGGACACAGAGCCCATCCAGCAGCAGCTCTTCCAGCTGACCTTCAGGCTTGAGTCTCTTCAAAAGTGGGCCAGGACCCCCCTGATCTCTCCAGAATCCAGTTCCACTCGCTGCCTCACTCCCAGAGACACCTGCATTCCTGTCTGCCAAGCCACCTAGCTTGACTACCTGCTTAGCCAGCAAGTAGCTGCTGGTTTCTGTGGCTTTATAGTTCCCAGCAATTGCACACTCACTGCAGTTGCTGACACCACAGGTACATGGACTTTAAGACTTGTGTCCCACTGCAAAACCACAATCACCTAACAAAAGGTGAATAAATAGACTCACTGACCTTTGGACACCAATCATTCCCACATAGCGTGGAAAATATTATTTTTTCCCCCTAATTTCTTTTTTTATCTCTCTAATTCAAGAATTTTAAACTATTAGGTAGCTCCAAAACCACTCTGTGTTGGACATGACAGTGATTGATGCTTKGCTTTCTGGTCATCTTTGCATTTGTTTTTCTGTTAAGGTGTTTTCTGTRGTGTTTATCATCAGCACATTTATGTGCTTATATAAAGAAGATTCATGATGTGATGAATGATAACCTGGCAGGGTTGATGACAACAATTCTAATTAGTTTATTTATGTGCTACTACTTTTTTTTTTGCTGTAACTGGTAAAATAAGAGGGATGAAAAGGATGTGGGAACTCCAAAAATACCTCTCTCTTAGGCTGTTTATGCCCAGCTGTTGGTTTGGCTCCAGTCCTTCAGTTTCCCCCCATCTCTATCCGCTTTCTCTCTCTCTTTTTCCCCCCTCCACCGTTCAATCTGTTGCAGCTGTTAGAATTTCATCATTGTCTCCAAACGCCACATTTCCCATTAGCAGCAGAGCCCTTTCTGTGCTAAGGGGAATGCCATTTGTGTGCTTTGCATGTGTATCACTGTTAGATGATCTGCAGCCTGAGCAGTGCTTACACCTTTGATTGCAGCAAGGGCCAATTCCTCAGTAAGAGGCACACGTAAGATGCATAAATATTGAAGGGTGAGGTTTGCAGACTTGCTAGCAGAAAGTGGTTAAGCCTTTTTGTGCTCTGCTTTTCAGCTGCCTTTGCACTGTAGTTAGCCTTAYCAGCATTTGATTTAACACTGGATGCCAGCATATTTATTCCTTCTGGCAGCTTTAGTGCCATGTCACTCACTGACTGTCACAGTTGTATCATATATTAGATGGCTTATCCTAAAAAATTATTTCAGGTATGAAACCACTGCTCATTCCAATATGCTTAATCTGTATATCTGTTGGGCTTTTTTTTTTAAACTGATTTTTAGGTTTGTGTGTATTTTGAATCAATGGGTTTTATTAATTTCTTGAGTGAATTTCTTCTATGAATTTTTATGACTGTCTGCTCACTATCTTAATTTCTGCCTGATACCCATTTTGCACTTATCTTGGATTCCCACATAACCTCTGGTAGTGTCCTTGCTCTTTCCTTACAGTCCTTCATGATTAGAGTCTCTGATGGAGTCCTGCAGGTTTGGCAGGGCATCTCGATTTGGACTTGGGTGTCAGCTTGGGGTTCTGAGTTATTCATAGCTTGGTTCTATCTTGCTCCCACAAAATGGCCTAAAAGAGATGCTTATTACTGTGTTTCTTTGCTACCCTCCAGTTCTYTTTAATAGAGGTCTGATTTCCCCAGACTGCAAGGCCTTTAGATTTAATTTACTAGATCACTGGGAGGAGAACCTTATTCCAGGGAACAGAATAGGCTTCCAAATCCAAGCTGGTATATACCTGAACATATAGACCACATGTGTGTATCTGTGTGCCAAAATAAACCATGTGACCTTGGATRTGTGAAATGAAGTCATGGGACATCTGTGCTCCCTGTTGCAAAGCTTCTGTTTGCACACCTGAGCACTGAAAGCTTCATGCCATTGTACATTGCTACATTTCTACATTGGATGCATATTGTGAATTCTGTTGTGCAAATAMAACCTTATTTTGTGCAGTCTAAGATAGTTTAAAGCAAAATACTCCTGACTGGACTTGTCATCTTCTATTCTTCCCTCTCAAAAAATGCCAAGGGCATTTGCAGAACACTTTGACAATTCCAGATATTTTTCTTTTTTCTGTCATGTTTGTTTCATTAAATCCTTTGTAAAGAGATAGTGGATGCAAYTCCTTTTGCAATGTTAGTTCTCTGTGTAATGCATGGGCTGAGGACACTYTCCAGTCTGTCTGCCCCCAGCATATCCTGGTGCAGGGGGTTATTCCTCCTCAGGGGCAAGACTTTGCATGTCCCTTTGTCACTTTTCACCAGGTTCCTGTGGGCCCAYATCTCCAGCCTGTCAAGGTCCCTATGAATGGTGGCACAACCCTCTGGTGTATCAGCCAATCTTCCTGGTTTTGTATCTGCACATTTGTCAAGGGRAGACAGYGRCAGTGGCAAATACASCTYCACAAAATTCTCATTTACTCTGGTAGCTCAGAGTGAAAGCATAATCTTGCCAGGTGGCCTARGGAGAAAGAGTATTTGCTGGATGCAGTATAACTCCATTGTGTAAAGCTTAAGAAAGTTTTCCTCCACCTCAGGGCTCTTGGATTTCTCTGCTGACAAGGACTGTGTGTGACCTTTACGTGTTTTAATTATTCAGGAAGGATGTCCTGCACTACAGACTGCCTGCTAACAAAAAGTCTGAAATAAATGCTTCAAGTGACTACTTTTGATGCTTACTTTAGACCCTGTAAGTCAAAAAGATCCTAGCTGGAAATCCTTCGGAGACTCCAGGAAGCCCTGAGGGGCTGCAGGTGTTATCTCCCAGTACATAAGTAATGCTCAGCACATTTTGAGATGAAGGAAATGTGATTTTTTTTTTTTTTTTTGTAAATAAATACAGATTCGTGACTATCTTGGATGGACCTTTCTGTTTCTTACTTTTACTAGTCAGGAGGGACCTGCTCTCTTCAGTCTGCGACTTGTTGGCCACGTGGCTTTGGTTTGCTGCATGCAGGACAGAATGCCCAGCTCTGCTCCACCTGCTGAATGCTGCTGGTTGAAAATCGCATCTGCTATGGCTAATGCTCACAGTAAGCCATCCTGAAAGTGCATTTTTACCTTGTGTTTCTTGACCTAGAGGATCTGGGGWGATGACTTTAAACAACGTGTTGAAACTCTGCAAGCCCTGGTCTGAAAACAGGTGTTGAAAACTGATTGCCAACTTGCTTTGGGGATGTGGATCTAATCAGTTCATTCTACTAACAATGTTTTTAATGGACTTATCTCCTGCAAGTCTCATCAAGTCCTCTCTCCTTTCTYCTGCCAAATAAATATTCCTTAATAATCCCCAGATCTCTTCCTTCATCTTCATTATTTATTTGCTTGTTTAATAAATATGTTTTTTTTCCTCCCAGAAGCCTAAACTGACTTACATGTGAGCTGCTCCTTGGCTGAACCACATAGCAGTTGCTGTATGATGTGCTGGATTTGTCAGTGTTCTCTGAAAAACTGCTGCTACTCCAGAAATTCAGGATTGCAAACTGATGTTCCTGAGGCGTGTGAAGTGTCTTAGGAGAATAATAGGAAACAGGTCTTGCATGTCTCTGCTATGCCAAAGCAGTTAGTTCTGGGCTTCCTGCGTGGCACTGAGCTTCTCATTTCTAAAGCTGACAATGAAATTCTTGGCCATTTGCAGGATTATGGGCTGGATCTCCTATAGATCCCACAGTGCCAAGTGCCTTCCTACTTGAGAGTAAAACATTAGTGACTAGTAACCAATTMATTTAAACTATTACCTAAGCATCCTGCATAATTGCTTCATAAACAATCTGAATAAGCATTTTGAATGATGTTATTTTAAAATTCAGTTGAGCTAATTTATTCTCCCTAAGTGTATCTTTAGAGTAGGGTAGACTATTTCAGTGGGAAATTTATTTCAGATAAACTTCTGCCCTGTCAGCATCCTAATGGAGGAATTGCACACACAATCTGCAGCACCTTTCCCAAGGAAAGAAAAGGAAGGAAATGCAGATTTGCAGATTTTGTCCATGCCACTCACTTACAAATAGGTCCCTGCAGAATAATAATGAGCTTCATTGACTTKTTTTTTGGCTAAATAGTCACAGGCTTCACATAATATAAGCTGRGTACCACTTTAGGAGAGCTCTATATTATATTACATGTTTCTAGCTGCTGGTTCAAATTTCTAAGGTAGGATTTTTCTGATTACAAGCTGAAGTTTGAATTTCCAGCCCCACTGAATCCCCCTCCAAATCTGCTGACTCCCAGGCAGACTGATGTTTTAGTGGATTTGTTAATGTTCAAGCTACATTCTTACCATTCTTTTCTCACAGGAAAATATCTGTAAATAACTCTGTCTAAAATTTCTTACTCTGCTGGGTTTCCTGTCACTCTCAGGAACTTAAGTGCCTTCTTTATTTTGAGTGTTAGTCTATCTCCAAGAATAACCAACTGAGGGTATGATGATGGATCAGTGCCRTTTGGTTAAAGGAGCATATGTTGAAATGTGCTTTTCCTACCTTGTTTTAAAGGTACATAGCATCACTTTATCCTTAYGTGTATTAAGGGAGATTTTTATTTCTAGGTTTTAATTTTAAATTAGGATTGTTGTAACACTAGTTTCTTCCTTTGTTTCCTGTATGAGTCACTGGTTCTATGAAGGTTTAGAGCTTGAATCTCACCCCAAAACCTTTTCCCTCCACAACTCTTAAAGTTTTCAACTACAAAAGCTAGTATAAAAAATCGTATTTATTGTGTCAAGAACAAGGAGTCCAGTTTAACTAGGAAAAAACCTGCAAAGCTGTTACTGAGTATAAAAGCTAGCTGTAACCTTAAAATTGAATTTAAAGCTTTCTTTCCCTTCAAGACAATTGGACAAATCTAATGAGTCTCATTTCTAGTATTTTGTCTCATTCCCAAAATCACTCTTTGTAGTTTCTTTTGATTCAAAAAAGATGCACTAATGAACTCTATCAACAGAGGTATGTTTAAGCCAACCTTTTTGAACTTTTGCACTTACAAAATAAAATATTTGAATATATTTCCCTTTCTTTATATTAAAATATTTTGTAACAAGATTGTGGAYAATTGACAGTTTTACAAATTGACCTTAAGTGTGCATTTCAGAACTTTAAAGCAGACAAATTAAAAAAGTTAAGTCGGTGCTCTTTGTTTGGACCACCACCAAGTTCATTTGACACTTTCTCTCAAAAAAACCCAAATCACCCATTTGTTAYCCAGTTTCAAAAACTTGATAGAACATCTGAGAAGTGCTAGGTAGTTCACTTTCATTCAGGGACGTTATCTTGGATATCTGCTGTCTTTTTGTGACTTCAATTTAGGGAATCAGTCAGGACTGGCTAACTTCAGGAACAAATGGTGAGGACCTTCTGCACTGTGCTGGGGCAAGAACAAAATGTTCTCCATTGAAAGGCTGGGGGACCTCTAGCTATTGGAAGCCCTGAGCATGGAAAGTCTTGGTTTGCTTACAAATACCCCGTGAATTTCAGRATCTTTAGGTTTTCTGGTCTCAGGAGTCTTGCCTGAGGATTAGTCAGCTGTGTGGAGGGGAATGTGTTGTAACTGAACGCTCTCCTGCAGCAGGTAGGCAATTATATGCAAGAATGACACTGTAATAAGAACAAGCACGAGCTGTTTTAAGGWAAGATCTTTTTGCTCTGGTTGGCTGGCAGTTTGGACTTAATTGGAACTTATTTTATTATTCTGATAATTTATATTGGATTTAAATGCACTGTGCTGGCTGATATGAGTATATTAAATGTAGCAAATCTTCTGCTGGGTAGTCTATAATACAAGGCATTTTCAAGAGCTGGCAGGCTTTGTACAGGCCAAATTATCATGCAAAATGTCTGGGAGCATATGATTTATGCCAAAGGTGCTGTAAGATTGCATAAATKTAAGACTTTTATTCTCAACTACTGCATTCATACACTGAAATAATTATAGGGTGCTGACGATGCAGCACCATTTAAGAAAATGAATGACTTAATTTTACTTAAGTCTATTGTTAAAGATAAAATTATGCTACTGTATTAAGAAAAAAAAGAAATGAAAAAGCCTGCACAAGATGATGAAGTGCTGTCAAGTCATAGATCATAAYACTGCAACTGGGAGTTGCTCTCTGTGGAGGAATTGTATTGGTTTTACATCCTTTATTTAAAGTGTCCTTACATGATCAAACAGTTCATACAAATGTTAAAATTTGGTGAGAGCTCTGTTGCTGTTAACTTTTCATATGGACTGTCCAAGAGCATGGCTGGATCTGAACTGACTCACTGCTAAACCTGCTATAATTATTTATAATCATTGTCTCTGGCTGGGGATATCATTATTTCTGGTGCTGGGATGCTCAGAAGTAGAAAATTATGGGATGAAAATTCCTTTTGTGTGCACACAGTGCCATAGTGGCACCCCTGATGGTTGGCACTTGGGTGTGAGCACCTACACCATCAAATTGAGCCCACACTGTCTGCTTGACYGTGTCCTGTCTGGAAAACAGCTTGCTGTGTGTGTGGGCATTGTTTGTGCTGAATCTGGACTATCTTCTGCTTGTCTGTCCACTGAGACCTGCAGGGGAGGGCTACTGGCAGAAACAGTCAGTTCTGTTGTCTTCACCCTTACAAAAAACTTGGTTTTTCCAGTGAAGTATTCCGCTTTCCTTATGTGGGAGAGCAGATCAAAAATATGAGTAAACTATGGAAAAGACTTAAAAAAAAAAAAAAAATTCCCCACCAAGTTACCTGAAGAGGTAACTGAGCCAAAGAGCTTGGGCAGCCAGTGACAGGACAAAGAAATGATGCTGAGAGATGGCCCATTTCAAGCTGAAATGTGACAAATTGAGAACTAGCAGCCATCACCGAGCAGTCCTTCCTTGTGCAGCGCTGTGGCTCATTAGGTCTAATCCTCATTGGTCACCTGGTGGTTGCCTACAGCTGTCACTTTGGTGTAAGGTTGGTTTGGTGTCCCAAGGGGGAGCGATTGGAGCTGGAGAGGAGGAAGTGCAGGGAAGGATGGATGCTATGGATGTTTTACTGCACCATTTCATTACCCCCTGTGCAGCTCCCTTATCTAAGGACTCCGAGAGCAAATACAGTGTTAGCCACACAAATTTACAGTGCATCACAAGCTGCTGCCCCTTCAGCTCTTTCTCACCATCAACATTGAAGTGGGAAATGGGGAAAAAGTGCAGTGGGAGAGGAATAATAGCTAAATAGTTGGTGCTATTTAATAGCAGTTCTTTCCAGGTCAGCATGACACTGAAAATCCAAGTCCCAGTCATGACAGAAATTTTTGATAAGAGCTCAGACTTTTAATATTTGAGGTGGCCTTTCTAGTTTAAGTTACGGTATCTTAACAATTAGATTTTTTTTTCTCCACATAAATCCTCTAGTTTTATTTATCRTATTTCCAATTCTGAGCACTCTAATCTTCTTTTTTTTTTTTTTTAAAGTAAACCTAAAGTATTTATCTGTACCAATATTTATCTGGCAGAACAGAGTGGTGCTGGTATAAACTGATATACTGGTGCTCTATTTTCCCAGCCTTCCAGAAAATCGCTGGTCAGCAATACCTACCATGAAATATATGGTCTTCAGGTGATTTAAGTGAGGTATGTGAACTTAAAGGCTTTTGTGGAATGGTACGGGATTCTTCTAAGATAAATTTAATTCCAACTCTGATAAAACAAGTGAAAGAACTGCAAAAAGCTTGACAGTTGCAAGAGAGTGACCTATAGTAGGGTGACCTCTAAAGAAGGAAGAATGACCAGATTTGCTGTTTTTTTCCTCTCATCTGTGCTGCTTAAAGAAAGCTTGGGAGAYTATTTCATGTTTTTGCGACTTAAAACAATAGAAACTCAGATCTGGCTAAACATCAAAAGATGTTTTCAGTAATTAGAGAGCGGTGGCATCGCAACTTTCAAATTATTTTTAAAATAAATTATTATTTGAAGATCCCTATTTTTTCTAATGCAATTCAAGCACTTTCTGAATTCATTGAGAATTTGTAAGGATGGAAGAACCATAAGTGCACAGCAGAATTGCCTATTTTGAGAATAAAGTGAAAACCAGACTTTATCACTCTGTTATATTAAACACATCCAGAAGTCCAAAACTTGTTGAGAAAAATGCCCTTTTTTAAATGCAGTTTTAAATTTCCAATTTTATGATAAGKTAAATAAAATGGAACTTACCTGGATTAATTTTTTTCCCCCATCATTAATTTAGTTGTTATCCTCTAGGGAAAAATAGATTTGGTGTTAGCTTTGGTGCTAGTTTTGGCTGGGAGAATGGGMAACAGGAAAATGATTTTGCTGCTTCTCATCATATAATGAATGGTCCATTGATTAAGAATTTTAATTTCCATGTGTTTTGCATCATATTAAAACCTCAAAAACTACTTATTAGCTGGTGTAATATTTAATTTAGGATTATGTAAARTCAGATGTGGTTTGAAATCTGGAAATGAGTTAAAACTATAAAAATTKGTTATATGGTTATATAAGGCTACATTAATTGTGCTGGAGGCTTAAAGAATAATGTTTTTAAAAACATGCTTTGCATTTAAAATTAGCATTA
>NW_026623491.1:351314-360650 GCF_030028575.1 Malurus melanocephalus | reverse complement strand
TTTTTGGCTACTCTATAACTTCATGTGAGGTTGTGTTGGGGTTTAGCCTCAATCATCAGCTCCCCTGGAGTCCCATGCAGCATCTTGCTCCCCGTGGGATGGGGGAGAGAGTGGGAAGTGTAAAAGAAAGAAAACTSATGGGCTGAGCTGAAAACAATTTAATAGGAAAAGCAAAATCTGAGCATTCAAGCAAAGCATAACAAGGAATCATTCACCACTTCCCATGGGCAGGCAGGAAGCCATCCTCAGGACAGTGAGGCTCCATCAGAGGTAACAGTGACCTGAGAAGACAAATGGCATCACTCTGAAWATTCCCCCCTTCCTTCTCCTTCCCCRAGCTCTACATTCTAAGCACGACACCATATGGTGTGGGAGATCCCTTGGGTCAGTTGGGGTCAGCTGTCCTGGCTGTGTCCCCTYACAACTTCTTGTGTACCCACAGCCTCCTCGCTGGTGGCGTGGGGTGAGGAGCAGAAAAAAAACATAATGCTGTGCAAGCACTGCTTAGCAAGTTAAAAAAAAAACAAAAAAAACCAAAAAAAAACCAACAAAAAAGTTTGTGTTATCAGCATTGTTTCCAGCACAAATCCCATACCAGCCCCACACCAGCTACTGTGAAGAAAATGAACTGTACTCCAGCCAAAACCAGCACAGGTGGTGATGAAACAGACCTGGTTGTTTAAGCTRCAGTGAGAACAGTGGCTTCTCAGAAAATATTGCTGCTGTCAAAYGTGGTATCACTCAGTTCTGTTCTACACTCTATTTAACAGCAAACTGGAATGTTTGAATATGTCTATCTAATTAGAAATATTTTAATAGCTTGGCAATTTTTAGATCTTAGAAGCTGTCATAACGTGGGATTTTTAGCAATTTCGTTTGAGGTGAAAATATACCTTAAACTTGCAGATATATCTGATTTACTTAAAGCATTGAGACACTAAGTGTCTCATTGAGACACAAGATGGGTTTGCCTGGGGAAAGTCCTGCTTAACCAATTTAACTTCCTTTTATGGTAAGGTCAACCACCTAATTGACCAAAGTAAGCCTTTAAAAAAAATTATGAAAGCATTTTGTATGGTCTCTCACAGTGCCCTTTTTTCATGGGACACTGAATGAGCAAAGGACTGTCAGGTGAGGCTCAAAGGGTCATCATAAATGGGGTCACGTCAGCCTGGCAGTCAGTCACCAGCAGAGTYCCCCAGGGCTCAGTTTTAGGGCCAGTGCTCTTTAATGTCTTCATAAATTATCTGGACACTGGAATCAAATGTACCTTAAGAAAGTTTGCTGACGAGGAGGAGCTGTGGGCACCCTCAGTGGCAAAGAGGCTTTACAGAGAGATCTGGAAAGCCTGGAGAGCTGGACAGTCACCAACCATGTGAAATTTAGCAAGAGAAAGTGTCACATTCTCCACATGGGAAGRGACAACCCTGCTCATCTCTCTACTCACCAGTGACAGGACACAATGAAATGCAATGGAGCTACATCAGGAGAAGTTCAGCTTGGACATTAGGARAAGTTTCTTCCCTGAGAGGGTGGTCAGTCACTGCACAGRCTCCCYAGARAAGTGGTCACAGCATCAGACYTGTCAGAGTTAAGGAGCATYTGGCCAATGCTCCTAATCCCACAGTCTAGTTTTAGGCAGTCCTGTAAGGAGAAGGGAGTTTGGCTTCCTAATCCTTATGGCTCCCTTCCCACTCGAGATAGTTTGTGATTCTATGATTCATTCTTTTACCTGCTATGTGGAAAATGACATGTCTCTCATTTAAAATGCAGCAACCAGCTGCCAAGTTGTTCACAGAATTTTAAAGAATTCATTTTCCTTCTGTTACTGYGCACACCTTTGCTCTTTCAGGTTTTGATTTTAAAATGTGTCTGCATTCAGCTTTTTGCATTTGAAAGTTGAACAAAGATTCAGAGTAATCTTAATTCCTGCAAGGTCTGGTGTAAAAGTKCTGAAATATACTTTTTAGCTGCTCTGTGAGGCTTTTGGGGAGGCTGGTTTCCCATTAGGGTTTCAGTTTCAGAATGGAAAAGACACGTGTAGCAAGCAGTCTCTGCATTGCTGTGCTGCAGCCGAATCCCATAACGTGAGGTATCTGCCTGTAATTCAAAACTTCGAGAGGGATCCAGCTGAAGCAACAAAGGTCCCACTTTTGGCATTTGTGCAGCAGCTGCCTGGGCATTGTGCCATTCATCAGAGGCAATACACATTCCCTCTCAATCCTGCTGTGATTCCCTTCCTCCCTCCTGTTTCAAATGCTTCGGTAGAGCTGAGCAGCGTGAACTTTCATCAGAGGAGGTGAAAGTGGTGCTGCTCATTCTGAACGTGCTGGGATTGTTTTCCCAAGTCCAAATCCCACTGAAGGTTTATTCCCGTTTTCCTCCTCACATTTGCTCCATTTTAGCCCTAGAGTTGACTTGCTCTTTGGTGTAATTACATGAAAAAAGTTAAGAGCCTTTTCCAGGCAAAGAAAATTAATGTCCTTCTATAGTGAGCTGTACTGCATTACCAGTAATCCGGTTATGTTCGGTCTTTTGCAAATGAAGACCATAAAAGACAAGCAGCTTTGATCCATCTCAGTTACAATTGCCGTGATATCCCATCCTTGGAGTCAACGTGGAGCTTTTTCAGCAACAGTTGGTACAGTTTCTGAATGTGGAACTTAGTTTTCATTGTTACATGGTATAAATGGCGGTTGGGGAGATTTTTATTACATCATTTTGCAAGAAGCTGTAGCTAAAAACATAAATATCATCTATCTGTCTTCTGGAAAAAAAAAATTGAAATAAACCCAAAACTTTGTCATCATGAAATAAACCTTAGGAACCTCTGCRCAAGAGCAGCTGTGAGAGGGAGTACTGGATGGGTGGTCTTTCTGTCAGGGAATCTCTCTCCCTGTCTCTCCCCCTTTTCCCCCAGCCCTTGCTCATGCAAATGGGCTGGTGAGCATTTAGATTAGGTCCTATGGGATAAACCAACTTTCGATTTTAATATATGTTGTGGTAAGATTGTTGTGTTTAAAACTTGCTTCAGCTGTGTCCCATATGACCTCGTTGGCCRTGCACTGAAGTAAGAAACTGCTGTGATAAAATCGATGTGGAAGTAATGCTGATTATGAGCAAAGATAAATCTTGGTGGTTGAATGAACCTCTTTGAGTCAGCCTTGCTGTAGAGAAGATTCTACACAGAGAACCTTAAAGGTATTTCTCTGAATCGCTCTTAAACCCTTCAAGTTGTAGAGCACTGCAGTTTGCCTTTTGACCTTCCCCTTAAACCCATCCTTCCATGGTGTTCAAGGGAAAAAATTCCGTGAGGACAGATGACATGTATGGTCTATGATAGTTTCTCCATGTCCATATCAATGGTTTGCACCCAGCCCTTGTGGGAAGGTCTGAAAGCTGTTAACTCTGTCAGCTGATAACTTTGTGGTAGGCTGTGAGAAATGATATCCCAASCAGACCTGAGTGAGTGGAGTCTCACTATGGACATGAAATGCAATTTTGGTGCCTGTTTGTGGTGTCAGCAGAGGTGCTGATGCAGAAAGAGGCCTGGGAGACTGAATTCCGTTGGATTTATGTGGCCCAAAAACAACTCTGTGTGTTTCAGAAAGGACTGTAATGGATTACAAACAGACTGTGCAAACACTACAAGTTTATTTTCACATACAAGGTGTTAAAAGCAAATRTAGTAATAAGAATAAACTAGACTGGGTTTACACACTAAGTAGGAGAGAAAGGGTGATGCTGAGGCTGCCAAAGTTTAGCACTGACAAGAAGCTAAAAGCAAAGGGAGCTTGGGGTGGCTGCTGTGACACCRGGGAAAAGACAGCCTTGGCACAAGTTGCCTGAGAGAGATACCGATCCTCCAGTGTTGGGGGCTTTTAGGAACATGTATTGTGCAAGCTACTTGGATGGAAAGCACAGCCCTGGACAGTGAGGAGCTATTTCTGCAATTATTGTGAGATCTAGCAGACATTAAACGTTTCCCACAGAACTGTGAGAGGCAGTGAGTTTTTTCCTCTGCTGGTCTCTAGGGAAGCAGTTACAGGCCATCTCTCYACTGTTTTCCAGCTGTGACTGTGGCATGAAGCATCTGGCAGAGCTGGAACTGGGATACAGCTTCCTGCCCAGCAGATGTCTGGATATGTTGATACGGCTTTTGGAGAGATGGGTGTACTAAATGAGTGCTTGAGCCTTATTTGGCTGTGAGTCTGATTCTGTGAAAGATAGGGGGACAATGGGATTAAGGTGCATGACTGGTCAATTGCCTYATATGGATTCAGTGTGATGGCCCTTTTTCAGCTCCCTAACATGCCACCCCATTGTCTTCAAGGGGAGTGTGCTGCACCATACAGCTGAGGAGCACCTATTTCATTTTTTCCTCACTGATCAGTTGTAATTAATGTGTKCTCTTTAAACTCTGCTCTGAAGACAGCCTGCAGTGACATTACTGTGATGATATTGTAGTGCTTAATGAAATTTTAGGACTTAATTTTTCAGAGGGAAAAATTTCATGAAGGATTTTCCCCTCAATTTCAGAGGATTTTTCCCTCACTTGGTTGAGGGAAAGCGAAGGGTTGCCATTTCTCCATTATAATGCATGGGAGTTGGACACAATGAAGTTCAGAAAGTTTTTCATTTCTGGCTGCCCAGTTTTAGACCCTGTATTTTTTTAGGACACTTCGTGTTAAATAACAGCCTGTGCTCATGGTGCAGGTCCACAATATTAAGTGCGTGGCAAGAGCAAGAAAAGTCGGAAGAAAAACAGCTAAGATCCAAGGAATGTGATTAGTAGGAACATGACTATGTGAGGAATTTTGCTATGCATTGCAAAAAAACTCTGTGGTAAATGCAAGGATCATGTTGGATTTCAAGGACAGGAGTTGACTGGCTTGTCATTCAGAGCATTGTTCCTGGTCTTCTCCCTTTCAGGACCTGTATCCTCAAGTGTTGCATACTTAGGTCTTTCCATAAAGGAAGCAACCTCCAAYTGTGAATTATTTCCTTAAATACTTCCCATTTTTCATGGTGGTGTTTGCCTGGACTTGTGTTCTAGCACACACATGAACAAGAGSATGTGGAGAAAGTGGAAGTTATTAATTGATGTTCCAACACCCTCTGTTCTGATCAGAGTTGAGCTCTCCAGGCTTCAAATGTTAAAGATCTAATAAATGATGAGAACAAGAGATCCTTACAGCACGGACAGCATGATTCCCGTTTTATGGTAATGGAAATCTGCAATTCTGTTGTCAGCAGAGTGGGATAAAGATATATCAGTATTCCTTGATGTATGTATAGCCTGAATGTTCATAACTCCTTCAAACATGTGACCTTAAAACAGTTATGCACTTGACTATGCAAGGCTTGTTTTGCTTCATTTCAGTTTTGCGGGAGGGCTACGTGCAGGAGTAGATTCTATAAAATGTGATCACTTCAAAATCTGTAATTCCTCTCGATGTGTACTGAGATAAGTTTTCTATGTGAAAGCTGTAGAGTGGTGATTGCCTTTGCATACTGAAAGTAAGGCTGTTCAGTTCTGGGATTTTTAAGAATCTGCGGCTAAAGCAGGAGCTTTAATGCTACTTCCACTTCCATCTTGAAGAATTAATGGACATTCTCCCCTGTAGCTATTTTTGTTAATTAGTTTTCTCAGTGACCTTTTTTTCTGATATTCTATATGGTGTGTCTTTCAGTCTAAGGCTGTGAGGTGCCTTCTAGACTCCCTTATAAAATTTCAGGACCTGCCTTAGTGTTTCCTTTCCTCTTTTAGAATAAAGTGCTTGTTCATTCTCTCCCRTTCCTCCCCGCCCCCACTGCCCTGGTTTCCCACTGCTATCTCAGGATGCAGCGCTCCTGGTGCTTTGATATGCTTGGGCTTACACTTTCTATTTGAGCTGAGCTCCCTGTCATGGGATAGTTACAGGCCACATTCCTGTGCTGGAAATAGACACTTTTTGCATAACCTGCTTCCTTATACCCTTTAGCATCTAAGGCCTCTGGTGAAGCACTGTCTCCACTACCATAGATGGAGCAGCATGGGAATCATCAGAAGCTGAGAAAGGTGACGGGGAGAATGGAAAAGCTGTCAGGGTTCTAAGGGGTGGGAGTTCAGAGCGTCTGTTGGTTGTGAGATAACTTCACTCTACTATTATTTTTATTTAAATTAAATAACAGAACCCATCTTTTTTGTATTAGGTATAGATGTAGAAAAACCCCAAATACCTTATGAGGCATGGAGTGACTTAATGCACAAGGACTTTTAGTCACTTTATTCTCCTCTGTGCCCTTAATAGGAAATTATTCAGCAAGTTCTGCTTTTGATTTTGCCAAAAGATGTCCTCTGAAGATCCAAGCAGCAAAACTGAAATATTGGTCAGAATGTATTCTAAGGATCATCAGCTGTCTGATGAACTGCTGCTTTCCTCCTCATTAAAAAAAAAAAAAAAAGGAACTTAAAGGGTTATTTTTTTGATAAAAGGTTACTCTTGATATCAGGATTCTGTAATATTGGGCAAGGACTGCCTTTTAAGCATAAAATTCTGTACTTCTGAATTAATTTTTGCCTGTGATTCAGTCAACAGTTGTCGTCAACTGACTTTGGGAAAGTCACTTTTCTCATATGGGTATCTGCTTCCAGTCTTTAAAATAGCACTTCCTTTGTCTCYTAGCATTCCAGCTCTTTGCTGCAGAAACAGTTTCAAGTGACAGAGTCCAGTTGTTGGAGGAGGCTCTCCTTGAATCATGACAAACCTAAATTCAGCTTCCTGCTCCTGCCAAAGTATCCTCTGAGAGCTCTGACAATTTACTTAACAACTCTTTGCTACCCATGAAATGGGATAATGGGCAGTGTCTTCTGCACAAAAATATCCAGGAGGTGCATCTTCCTGAATCGACACATTTAGGTGGTGGTTGCACAACTTTTGAAASTGACCTCAAATTGGGATTGCTGTGATCCAGCCCTGTGCTCCTTTTTCCCTGAGCATGCTTTCCGCCGTGTGCTAGTACCTTTTTGGAGCTGCTTTTTGGTGCTTTTTTTTCACAGGGATAGTTTGTGGTCAGCTCAGCTTATTGAAGTGTCTCATTGAATAGATACAAATACCAGGGGGGTATTTGGGAAGGGGTGGGGTGCTGTAGGGAAAGTGAGGGAAAGAGAGGAGACCCAAGGAACTCAGGACTTTGGATTTGCAACAGCTTTAGATTGCCAAACTCCTGCAACCTAGAAAGAGACTGCAATATGTGATGTTGAATAAATAGCTGTGTGCAGGACAGGACAGAGACATCTTGTTCTCCACAGACTTGGTGTGTGGGTCCTCCTTGCTTAAAAACTGGTACCAAGTTAAAATATCTTAAAATAAGATTCTGAGAATGTTCTCCAGTCTACCCTGATTATGTGSAGAAATACTCATCCTCCACCCACACTCTATACTCCACTCAGCCCCTGCATTTCTTGTTTGCCAATGTTCCTCCCTGTTCTAAGTCTCCTCCAGTTACTCTGCTGTGCCTTTCACAGTGTTTGTCTCTGATCTTCTTCCTTTGCCTCAGGCCTTTTCTCKTGTAGGGCAAACCCAATTCTCTTTCATGTTGTTCTTAATATGTAGGAGGTCACCTTCCCCTCTTTCTTTTCCAAGGTACTACAAAAGGGTAGTTTAGATGGATATTAGGAAGAAATTCTTTACTGTGAGGGTGGTGAGGCACTGGAACAGGTTGCCCAGAGATGTCGTGGATGCCCCATTCCTGGAATTGTTCAAGGCCAGGTTGGATGCAGATTTGAACAACCTGGTCTAGCAGAAGGTGTTCCTGCCCATGGCAGGGGGGTGAAACTACATGGTCTTTAATGTCTCTTCCAACCCAAACCATTCTGTGATTATATGAAGTGCAACCCCCATCATCAAACAAAAAAAAAAAGCCCAAAAGGCAGGGAGGAACTGAAAATACTTGACTTGAACTTTGAAACTTGGTAGCAAGTCCTTCTAAAAGCATGAGAAAGTGTGTTGATAATGCAGTGCTTCACTGAAGAGTGCATACCTCCAAAATATATCTCACAAGGAACAAATCACTGGGAAAAGTAAATCTGGGGTTGTACATTTATTTCTTTGGTGTCACTGCTGGCAGCAGGCAGCAAAATACTTTCATTCATATCTAATGTTATTCATTTACATGTAATATATGTGTGTATATATATACACACACCATAACTTCAGTGTAGGATGGGATATGAATTTTTATGAGCAAGTTTTAAAGTCTCTGTTTAAAAAAAGACTTAGACTGTTTTTTTTTCAAGTCAAAGGATGTTAATGTTAACTTGCATGCCCTGCCCTTGTTTCCCTTGACTGATTGGTGGGAGAAGTAAGCGCAATGGTTACACACAGCACACTCTTGAATTCATTCATGCCAAATTTCAGGGGATACTGTTAGGTTATGTGGTAAAACATAAAGGCACAGAAGTATAAAGGCACACAAACAGCCCAAAGTACTGCAGAGGGAACACCCTGACCTGACTTCTCTCCTGACTGTCACAGGAGAGGGGTCAGTCTGTGGTCTGGGTGTAAAACCTGTCCAGATTAGTCAACATGAGAGGCCGGTCAGTACATTTGCAGTCATCCATGGCATGAAATTTAACAGGAACAAATTCCAGATCCTGCACCTGGGATGGAGTAACTGCAGGCACAAGAATAAACTCAGAGAGAAGTGTCTGGAGATCGCCCTGCTGGGAGGGCCCTGGGGGTGCTGTGGGCAGCAGCTCCGTGAGAGTCAGCAGGGAGTGCCCGGGCAGCCCAGGGGACAAAAATCCCGTCCTGGGGGACATCAAACACGGCAGCACAGCCGGACAGAAGGGGGATCACCCTTGGTGTGACCTCACCCGGAGTGCCTGGGAGCAGTTCTGGGCCCCACCATTTCAGAGGGTGTGAAAGTCCTGGAATGTGAGCAGAGGAGGGCAACAAAGCTGGTGGAAGGGCTGGCAGCTGTGTCCTGTGAGGAGTGGCTGAAAGCTCTGGGTGTGTCCAGTTTAGGAAAAAAGGAGGCTGAGGGGTGACCCCCTTGCTCTCTGCAGCTCCCTGAGGAGGGAAAGGGAAGAGAGAGGTGTTGATCCCTTCTCCCTGGGATACAATGATAGGMCAAGTGGGAATGGTTCAAAACTGCATTAGGGGAGGTTTAGACTTAATATTAGGGAGCATTTTTTCCCCAAGAGGGTGGTCAGACACGAAACAGGCTTCCTGGAGAGGGGGCTGATCTTCTAAGCTTGTCATTGTTAAAGGGGCATTTGGGCAGTGCCCTTAACATGCTTTAACTTTCAGTCACCCCTGAAGTGGTCAGAGGGTTGGATTAGGTGATCAC
>NW_026623491.1:302270-351069 GCF_030028575.1 Malurus melanocephalus | reverse complement strand
TTCCATTCCATTCCATTCCATTCCATTCCATTCCATTCCATTCCATTCCATTCCATTCCATTCCATTCCATTCCATTCCATTCCCTGTCTAATCATGACAGCTCTTATATTCTTACTGCCTTCTGTTTGTGACTCTTTCTGTGGGTGAGGTGCTCCCTTTTCCCTGTGGATTCACTGAGTTTTAAGAGCCAGCAAGTAGAGCCAGGGCCAGGGATCGCAGCACAATCCATAGGAGGGGTTTTGCAGGCCTCATGGGCAGATTTGGCATCTCTTAGCAAGTTCTAKTTACCCTTTCTCACTGAATAGCTGRAAATGTGAGATTTAAATATTGGTGATGGGAGAAGGTGTGAAAATGGGGGTGGTTTGGTATGTATGGGTTTTTTTGTATTGGACATACGAGGACAAAATAGTTCACAGATAATTTTGTATCTTTTATACAAATGAGTATTTACACAATATTTTTAGAGGTTTGCCAGTGCTAGTAACTGGGACCAGGCTTGCATTACATATCAGAGTCTTCTTTTGGCACTTCTTACTGGCCTTTCTCCTTCTCTGACATCTTGGTGTTGAATAGGAGCATTGGTCTGTCCCCACTAAACTTTTCCAGGACACAGGATGCCTGAACTTTAGGATGAATACCTGAACTCCATCATAATAAAATGGCTGTGTAATAAAATGGCTTGGCTAATCTACTTATGGATGCAGGCTGCAGAGAATTACACAGCTGGTTCTGCTGACAGTGCAAAGTGCTGTTAAAAATGCTGAAAAGTGATAAAAGTGTATTTATCTAAAAATAAYTTATAGTGGATTTTGTGTTGTCCACTTACATTGTTGCTCACCTGGTGATCTTGAACTGTGAAGCTGGAATGTAAAACAGTGGATGACACACCATGTGAAGTTTGGCTCAGAAATGTTCCTTGCACAGTTTTTCCAAAATAAAAACTCAGTGTGTCACTGACCATAGAAATGCACTCTTTGTATTGTGTAACCAAGCTAGAAATGTTTTTGAAGGATTTGCAGATGTCTCTTACTGCCTGAGCCTTTTTCCTTTTCCAAGAACTTTGAAAGTGCTGGAAGTGAAATAAATCTAAATTACATTAGGTTAATTTTTTTTTTAATGAGATAGTCACAGGGCTAGATACCRCTTTATTTGATTCTTGGTCTTAAAGAACGGCCCCCTCAGCTGTCAGATCCTGGATTTCTGCTTCTCCTGGAACCCAAACTGGTATTCTGCCTGGCTTCCCAAGACACTGCTCTGAACAGCTGGCTTCTTGCAAGAGAGGAAGCTTCTTTAACTTGTAATATGTGTGGCATATAGACCCTTTGTTTCATAATAGCCCTCAGATGTTTGCAAAGAAACTTTTTTTAAGCCATCCTATTKTTTTACTGTTTGTTTTTTCAGCTTCTCTATTAAGCCACTAGATGAATGCAATAAATATCCTGAGAGTAAAATTAGCCCATGTTACTCCCAAAATGTAACAGAATTATTCTGTGTTCATCAGGACATGGCTATTAAAGCAGAATAGAAAGCAGAGGCTGATAGATACATCTTAAAACAAATCCCTCAACCAAAATTGAAAAGCAAAAGATCTGTGCAATGCATATGTTCCTKTGTTGTCTCCTGGCCAGCATTGCCCTTTTATTTATTATTTTTTGTTGCCACTGCAGCCGTTGGTCTGTCTCATGTACCAGGACAGCATTAAACTTATTTTTCCTGGGTTTGTGACAGAGTGTACATGGGAAAAAACAGAACATCTTCACTCATTTCTGTTCTCCACCTTCCATGTCCTTGTGATATGTCCAATACTGATAAATCTCTTTCCCAATTTAATATAAATAGCAGCACAGAAAGTGTTTAAAAGTTCAGCCAAGGTAAAGCTTGATCTTGCTGGGCTTTGAGGATACATATGAGAAGATCTTCCAGTTTTGTGTGTTTTTACCACTTCCTGGCTTAGTAAAATATGAACCTTCTGAACTGACTGAACTTCTACAGCTGTGTGCTGCTGTCTGCCKTGCTCTTTTCTCCCTCTTGTGCTGCTTTCCCTCAGACATAACAACAGTGTCAGCACCTTACACCATTGTTTTTTTTTGCCCTGTTGTAGGTATTTGCATTTCTAGGAAATTCTAGGCCTGGTTCCCATCTAYCTTCTCTTACCTGGCTTGTTTGTTGCAACCTTTCTCTCTGTCACTCTGCTTGGCAGCTGTTTCCACCTTTGAGACTTGCACATCAGCTTTTCCTCACTAGATGCTGATGATCCTGTCTGTGACTCCYCTGTCTTCATTTCTCTAATGCTGGSGTACAARTACAAGACTTTGGTCAAATGTCTTCTCCTCCATCTGTTRCCCACTTTATCAAGCTGCTTTTCACCCTGCTCAGTTGTTGTTCGGTTGATGACAGAAAACTGGTTAAAAGCATACACAGGYTTGTAGAGATCAAGTGCAAATTTTATAATTTGGTTTATTAAACACCAGCTTCACCAAATGCATCAGTTCRAAGGTTGAATTTTCAGTGTAATTAGAAATCCTCTGCATAGAGCACAATGACAGTCAATATTAAAATTTACCACTATGAGAAAACCTGGAAAATTGAGATTGAGAAAATGCAGTCAGATGCCCTATGGTAGCAATGGGGAAGTGTTTATCGCTGTTTCCTGATGCTCAGTACTCGTGAAGTCACATGCAGAACTCTGCTCAATACCAGGGAGAAGCAAATCCAGCAAAGCACCACAAGGAGATTCCAAAGGGTCTGGAGCACCTAGTGCTTACAAGATAGGTAGCTGGATTGATTTATTGATTTATCATGAAGGGTATTTGCATAGCCTTGCTTTACTTATGGAGTGTGGGAGGGAAGAACTACCTAGTCAGGCTCTTCTCAGAAATGCATACGAAGGACAAGAGGCAGTGATCACGGTTGGTGCCTCAGTAAGTCCCAAATGAAGGTGAGAAAAAGAGTTTTTCCAGGGAGTGCTGCTGTGGGAAGAGGTTGCTCTAGGAAGCTGTGGAATCACCAACCTTGGAAGTTCTCCAAATTCAGCTGGACAAGATCTTAAGTAATATGATACAGCTTTGAAGCTTGCCCTGCTTTGACCATGGGGTTGGACTGCTGATCTCAAGGGCTCCTTTTACCTGCATCATTCTGCAGGTCCAAACAGTATCAATGACTGTTTTCTTGTAGCAGAAGACTGTTAAAATTTCTTTTAATGTTAAAGTGTGACAAAGGGAGTATATGGAAAAAAAAAAGGTTGATTTTTCTTTGTTACCCCTGAGTTTCAATAGTTTGTGTTTGGTGAGCCTTCTTGCTGTGCCACTATTGTGTGATTATTGTTTTTGTGAGATGGTAGCTAAAATGAAGTGTCACTGTGAGTGAGGACTGGAAACGACAATGTTGACCTTCAAAAGAAAGCCAAGGTTTTTCTTAGCAATTACTGTCCTGAAAGTATAACCACTGGTAAAATAATGGGCTTGATATTAAAAGAGGATGCAAACTTAGAGTCTGCAGGGTGACAGAATTGTAAGCAATAACAACATGAGTTCATAAAGAATAAATCTTGCTAGACAATGTAATTGCTTCTTTTGATAGAATTGCAAAATTAATGATTTTAGGGAATCAAGGGGGRAGTAGGTACATGTTTACTTTCTAACATGAAGATTAATTGAAATTCGCTTGGGTAGGAAGAAAAAGTTGGGTGAAAGATAAACATGAGCTGATTATCAGCAACAGTGCARTGGTTATGTAGGTTGAGAGTTAGAGTGGAGTTGTGTAACATTTCTGTTAATGATATGAGAGAGGGAGAGAGAAAATTCTCTTAATGAGCTTTGAAAACAAACTGGGAATTGTGAGCCTCAGAGCAGAAAAATACGGGGGCGATAGATTTWGACACATAAAGAGAAAATAAAACGAGATTAAACTTGGAGAACTGTTAAATCAGGAGAATGTATGCTATCTGGAGCATATATCCTAAACCCAAGTGGGGAGAGAAGTATTGAGAGGCCAATCTGTGGTGCTGAAAACATCAGCTGTGGTCCAGAACCCCTTTTGAGCAGGGCACTTGGCCTCACTCCTCCTGYCACTACACAGGGCTGCTCTGAACCCCTTGCCCAGGCCATGGGGCTTGAAGGGCAGAGTARACTGTGCAGAAATTCCCATTCTGCTGCTGTTGGGATGTGCTCAAGGCTATTCCAMACACGGTTAGAGCTGGAGGTGTGACTGCCCAGCTCCAGTTCTGTCTGTTACTGTTTAAATTTCTGCCAGGAGCRGAATGAATGAGTTCTGATTTTCTTTTGGATGGTTGAGCTCATCACAGACCTCTCCCTTCCTCACTTTCCACCCTTCACAGACTCCAGGATCTGCGATYTGCCCCTGTGACAGGGCTGTGCAGGGTAAAAGCACAGTGCCCAGAATGTGAACCCTGTCATGTGTGTGCCCGTTCTTCATGCAGGCTCTGGGTCAGCCTCATGCATTTTTCTGCTTTGCTGCTGTTGATATTCCAGACACATGCTGCTGAGTGTTGGCTTTCCAGGACATTTACAGCACCCTGCCTGCTCCTTTCCCTCAGGTTTCACTCAAGATGCATAAATCTGGATGCATAAATCTTTCTTCCTAAATACTTAGGAATCCAGAGCGAGACTGAGTTTYGTGATTTGGGAAAGGAAGAGTTGCCAGGATCTGTTGCCATGTTGCAACTTCATTTACAGCTAAGAGGGAGGATTTTTTTATATTAAGTATGGAGATAGAGAGGCCACCAGAATAAACTAGAATTGACCACTAAATTACTTAGGTTTATCAGYGGCCCTATTTCTTTTAGAGCTTAAAAGAAAATTCAGCCTATTTTCTGTATGTTCATCCCCTTTAACTCTTGTAGCAGCCTTACGTGTGTACTTATCTGTACTGACACCTTGAAATGAGACTTTAAAAAATCTCAAGGACACCTGATCCTGTTAGGAACAGAAGAATTGCTTATTACTTTTTAAATCCATAGGAACTATATAATGAGTTTTTACTTYGGATTGCAGCAAGATTTTTCCTCAGAATTACAGCAGACAGTGCTACTTTAACATACAATATGGTCACTTACTATGGGAAGAAACTCAGCTCTCAACCTGCATGGCTACCCAGATTAACCTCAAGGAAATCAATCATGTCAGGGCATAAAAATCCTTTAGATGCTGTAAGAATTAAAGGAATGTACAACRCTTTGGAAGCATGTGCGTAGGATTCTTTAACTTTATAATCAAAATTAATTGTGTTTTATAGTCACATAAGTAGGAAAGTTAAAAATATTTCAGCTCTTTCAGCAGTTCCATCAAAATAGCTCTTCAGCATTATTAGCACCCAAGGATCAAACCCATATTTGTTTTCTTTCTTCATATATGATGCTCCTGTGATATAGCACAGTAAAGAAAGCAAAACACTGCAGGGAAATGTTTCCATATGCTAATGTTTGCCATTGGAACAGTTCATTTCAAAAAGGTTAGAGACAATATGATTAATAATCCTTCAAAATCCCAAGGAAAAGAACGCACTATGTCTGTGTAGTGCCGAAGGAAACATCTAGGGGGGCTCAGCCCCACAAGAAGACTGTCCATAACTGTTAAAGGCTCTAACAAGAAAGCAATTATTGGACTGTATGGCCAGATGTAGCACCATTTTGCTCTTTTTTTTTTTTTTTTTTTTTTTTTTTTAGATGGATGCATGTAAAACTATCAGCTTGACAGGTCAAAGTCTTTAAAGAGCTTTCCACTGTCATGGTATAGTGGCAGCACCAAAAGAAACTCCACCATCTCTGTGCTCAAGGATCAAGTTTTCTTCTCCCATGTAAATAGTTTAATTTGGGATCTTGCAGGAATTTACTCTTGAAGAGATTAAACCAGCCSTTCATCTGTGCAGCCGGTACATCTCTAGGGACCAGATGGATTGCCTTTAAATAATTACTAATCCCTGCTTTTTGCAAATGAATTACATTCCTTTCCTTGGGGAAGGTCCTTCATTCTGACAAATGTACTCCTGTATGGATTTCACACTCCAGCAGGAAAAAAAAAGCAGGGCATGGTGATGGGAAAGACTGGAATTTGTTGTGTCATTTCTTCTTTTAAAGAAGAAATTTCTGCTGTTATAAGAAGACAGTAGTTAACAGATTAAAAAGGATAMTTACCAAATTAAGTCACACAGATCAGACAGGCTTTATGATCTKCAGATACTCAAGTGATAGGATGAGGATGTTCCTAATTGGTCAATTCTAGCTAGAGAAGAAACATTTCTTTTTTCCCCTCCTCATGAGTGTGCAGCAATTTTAGTTTGCTAGTTTTTCAGTGCATGCAACTTTACTTCACGTCACTGCTACTCCAAGGAGTTCAGTGTCAGTCTTTCGCAGTYTGAATTTTGGATCTTGAAACAAAATGTTAGAATCTCACCAAAGGCCAGGATGAAAGGAAATGTGGAGAGCACATGGTCCAACCTATTGAAAGCAGGGCCCCAGTTCAGGTTATAAAGGGCCATGTCAAGCTGAGTCTTGAATATTTCCAGTRAAGGAGATTTTAACATCTCTCTAAGCACTCTGCTCCAACGTTTAATTGTTCTCCCACTGAAATTTTTTTTTCACTTATATCGAGGTCAACTTCTCCCCTGAGCAACTTCTTTCTATTGCTTGACCTGCCAACGTGCATACTTGTGAACAAAGTACCACCATCTTCTGTAACTGCTTTTTAGTTACTGAAAGGCATTTATTGGCCTTCTGCAAAGTGAGAGTCTTTTACATGTCAGGCAGCACATCTGTCCTGACCTTAATGTCTGCCTAAAGCCCTAATATTAACATTTTATGAGGTGGAAGTTTCATTTCAAAACAGCGTATAGCATCTCTTGAGGGTATCTTAATTTGGAATTCCGTCCCTAAGCACGCACCTTTTCTCTTCTATAATAGAAGTCAATGCTTTATGTTTTCCTGCTATTGAGAGATGTGTGTCAATAACGTGTATCTGTTTTTTCATTTCCGAGGGTCCGTGGTTGCTTTCAAAATGTGATTTACAGATTATGCCTAAGAGCTRCTGGTGACCAGCCTGTGAAATCTGAGAGGGGATCTGGTGGACAGAACTTTGYAGCAGTCTACCATGTCAGTCCTTCAGTAGTCTGAGGGTTTTCTTTTCAGTGCTTCAGAACACAGAACACTGTAAAAAAACTGTTTCAGATTATTTGGCTTCTGAACATTTGTTCTTTATATTAAAATAAAAAGAAAACTGGATCTTTATATGAAGGATGCTTAAAATGCATGAAGATAGTTCTGTGATAGACATTTTGAAGGCTCTGGGAACAATTTGTTAGGGAATAATTTTTAGGGAAGAATTTATTATTCCCCCCCCCACACACTTTGTGTGTACAGCTTGGTATTGCTGTAGTCTTTTAGACTGAGATGTCATCGATACTTGAGAGAGACTGGATAAGCACAGCAGATSGACTAGGTAGGGGAAAAAGTGAGCTATCCATATAAATGGAGCTAAAAGTGCTATAGGATAGCTATAGGCACTCTTTGGGACAYACTGAACTTTGAAATGATCGGAACACTTTCTTGGTATTTTTTTTTTCTTTCAGCATAATGCATAAGCCTCTCATCTAATTACAGGACAGGTGCAAAGCATCATTCTGTTTGGAAAAATATTCCTGTAAAGAGAAAATGCACCTTGCAGCTAATCAGCTCTGTTCCCTTTTTTTATGTTCAGAGATCCATAAGTCCTGATTTTGTTGATTAAGCTTTTGTTGGTTTTTGTTTCCCTTAAACCTTGTTTCCAGTGGTACACCTCTGAGGGACCAAGAAGGATTTTTTTCTTCTCTTTTTTTTTAACTTACTGTATTACAGCTCATGAAACTTTATTTTTAGTGTATAGGACAGAAAGCATTCAAGTTGATTTAAAAGAAAAAAMCAGAGAACTGAGATGACTTAATTTATCAATCCTTGGAATACAAGAAACATGGGGTTTCAGAGTGCAGTTTGTGCAGTCAGGTTTGGGTTGGAGTTGTGTGTATTTTGAGTACTGTGTTTCTTCTGGAAGAGAGAAACCTACAGAATATTTTCATGATTGTATCTGCCAAATTACCCTGCTTCAGCTTGTAGAAGGGAGTAACCCCATTACTGATAAATGTTTAATATGACAGCTTCCATGCTGTTGGAATAGAAACACTTAAATACTATACAAGACAGGCTGTAATAAAACCATTGGTACAGATGTGAGGGAGGAGAAGAGTGAGATATGGTCAATTTAGAAAAGTTGTGTTTCAGATATGGGAAATCATCAATAAAATGATGAGTTCATAAAACTCTTCTGAAAAGTGTCTGGGTGGTTTGAGAGACTTTTCTGTTAATTCTYGGCAAATGTTTGGCTGGAAAGGGACAAGTGCAGCATAAGAAATGAGTATATGAGAAAAATAATACAGAAGGAAAACCCATCAGCTGGATAAAATCCAGGGAACAAAATATCTTTCCTATCAGGGGTATTGATATCCAAACCAGCATGTATCTTTTTATGGACACTGGGATTATAGAGTCAAAACAGAAACAACAAAAGYRAACAAAACATTATCAATGGATTAYATTATTACAGATTTACTATTAGCTYGCTCTCCTGAAGGGAAGAATTCTGGAAAGCCTTTTCAGTGAGTCAGTTTCGATTTAAAATTACTCTAGACTTGGAAGTTTAGGAGAGAAGATCATATACATATTGTTGCKATGGGCATCAAACTTGACTCCTACAGGGCAAATTTAGACCAAAATTATCACTGTCTGCCCATACATGATATTGTATTGTGCAAGCCTTTAGTTTCATTCATGTTGTTTAAAAACCCATCTGGATGCACACCATTTGCTAAGCATTTATGGCCATGCATTTTTGATAGATTTCCCCTAAACCAGTCTGCAGTGCATAGCGTGAAACATCATGTTGGTTGYTTCTGAAATGAAATGCCAGCATCCCAATTAATTTGTAAATGGAAAATATCTGCCTGTGATGAATTTATGAAGTGCAGCTTCTAAAGGCCAATTGATATTTTGTACAATAGCTGCTGCATACTTGTGACACACCTAAGTAGATCAGAGCAGATTGAATGACAGGAATGGTTTTCCCCTACAAAAGGCAGTGGGTTTGTTTTTTTATTTTTGCCTTTCATGTGCTTCTATGAGGAATTTTTGGAACGTTCTTAGTTTTTGACTGCTGATCAAGGGTATCTGTCTTGTTTTCTCATCTCTGAGAGACACTGATGGTACAATTAAACTTTTTCAAAACTGAAGTGAATGTGGGCTTGGCTGTTGGGAAAGAGTCAAGCATGCTTGCCTCCATTCTTTACACCCCATATTAGGCTCTGAATGYCTGGTATTGCAGCTAGCACACAGCATTCTCTCCAAGTGTAAATGAGTCCTCMATAATGCAGATAAGGTCATAAAAATTATGTTTTGCTGCTATATGTTTGCCTTTCCAAAAGCTTGTTAATTTAAATACTGTAAAAAGTTAGGTAGCTCCTACTGTAAGTCAGGGAATTGAACTGCTGGATGGTTTTTTGTGGCTTGACAGGCAGGGTCACACCAAACTGCTCTTTTCCCCCTCTTCCTTTCCTCCTTCGTCATTTTAAATCTCTCACACCCTTGTAATAAGAGCTGACACCGATCACAAAGCTCATGAACGGCAGCCCYGTTACATAAATCTGCCGGATTAGAGTAAGAGGGTTACCTTGTTTTCATTATTACACCCTTTCTTGTATCTCATGCAGAATAGATGAGAGCCATTTAGCCTCGTTCTTGCAAGATGAGTAAGGTGGCTGAAATATTTGCCTCCTCTTGGGATTTAAATCTGACTCTGTCGTTGGCAAAGCAAAAAGCATTAATTGCATGACTGCTACATTACAGGCACATCCTATTTTAAATGTTGAAGTTGACCACATCCCACAGCGTTACCACACGTGTGAGAAACTTTATTGTGAAGACAGATTAGCTTTATTGCAAGGGCAGATGCAGATGGTCAAATATGATTGYTTTTATAAATTTAAAGAGCTTCAAGACAGGAAGGAGTCTGTGGACTTTGCTCAGGCTGGGTGCTGTGGAGGTATGTTGGAAGCCATAGAAATGAGTCTGGCCCAAATCAGCAGGATGGCAAGTGGCTGCTCTGCAGTGCTTTGATCAGAAGTTGAGAAGTGCTGTCAATGGCRGTGAAGGTGTGTTCCAGTTACCTTGAATTACTCAAAAACTGTTTCTTGTGAATTCAGAAATGTCTGCCTTCAAAGACCAAAGGAGGTATGTGCAGGGAATTGTTAGGTGGTGTAGCTTGGTGTCACGGTTGACAGACTGCGGTCAGGGAGGGCCAGGAGGAGACTGAAGACTGAATGGCTGGAGAGATCACATCCCACCCTCGCTTCCAGACATTTCTGCCCTGAGTCACAGTGGGGCCCAGCAGAGGGGAACCTGGTGCTGTGACTCGAAGTCAGCCCTCTCTGAAGCCAACTTCATCCGTGAGGCCACTGGCTCTGGGCAGATGCTCAATTCATTTGGCAGTTTGACTTCTTTCTGAAAGCTGTCCTTTCTTTGACCCTTGRTGGGACCTGGGGTCAGGTTTTGCTTAGAAATGCTGCTGGAAAGCAGCCTTTTGATAACTCACACACATCTGACACCTGAGGTGATGACGCTCCAGTAAGGCATTCAGTCTGCCACTTCCAGGGAGTCTTAAATTGGAGGCTGGGGCTGGTGATGAGTTGCTGCCCATTGAAGACATCTGGGTCTCTGCCAGCCCTGACACAGTGGTTTTAAATGTCCCATTCATGGAATGGCACCTGTTTGCGTTTAAGTGCCAAAAAATGAATATTTTAGCAATGAAGGAATTCACTCAATTGTGAAAGGAATGTGCTTAGAAATGTTCCTTCACAGCATAACTGAGCAGGTTTCAGAGATGTGTGCTGCCTTTCAAAAATGAAAGCTTACATCATTCTCCTGGTTCTTTCTTCACATGGAGCCATTTGTATGAAGGTTTTTAAAATTTGTTGTTTTTTTAGTCTAATAGTTCTGCTAATACGTAGACACCAGCTGTCAGTTAATTCAAAACAGCAGACTGCTGGTAAAAGACAGGCTCTTTGGAACAGATGTTAGAGAAAATCCACCTGATTTTGTTCAAGAGACTTGTACATGTTGGACACAGTTAGAAGAATTATTGTATTAATAAAATCCTGCTGCACCATCCAAGAGGAGGAAGGGGTGTCATCTCTCATGATAGGCGAAAACCTTTGGCTATTTGCTACCTTTCTTTAATCTGTAGTCAATATAGAAGATGTCAGAACCTAAACTGTCATTTAAAGAGGGGGTGGAAGAGAAGCACTCAGATCATGTACTTTACCTCTGCAAAAAACAGGTGTTAAAAAAGAAGAACCCTTCTCACTTCCTCGCCCCTGCTTTCTTTTTTTGGTCTTTAAAAATTAAAGCATGGTTTTGGAGATCTGCTTTGTGATGTTTCATCACACAGGGGTATCAGGGATGTGATGCTGCTGCTTTCCTGCCTCTGGCTGGCAGCTTTCTGGTCCCTTGATCTTATTTTCTCTGTGTGTGAAGTAAAAAACACTTCCCTGCACACACTTTCTTTCGTGTCCTGGGTGGAGACAGCAGTTTGTGTGACATTCATTGGTGTCATTGGTGGCCAAGGGTTGATTTGGCTTATGCCAGCACCTTTTCAAGGAGTCCCTCTGTGAAATTGATGCCTTTAAAAGGAACGTGAAATTGATGCCTTTAAAAGGAACCAGTATTAGACTCATGCCACTGTAGTGAGGAAACTCTCTTTCCTTGTGCAGGTAAGATACAAATTTAAACTGCAAGGGTTTTCCTGTTAAGCTCTGAAAAGTTCAGCCTTTTTAGACCCAAATTTTGAATGTGAAATAGAAAAGCGGAGTAAGGATGATGAAAACATGTCTGTTGAATCTGAGTAACTTCACTTTCATAAAGACAAGRTGTTGATATAAACAGAATGGATCAAATTAGTTTTGAATCTGAACATTAACTCTTGTCCTTTAAAAAGATTTTTCATCAGCAGATTGGGAAAGATTATGGTAGAAACATCGCTCAATWAGAAAGCAGCCATAAGATGGTTAACTGAAATTATTAKGGAATCAGAGAATTTTCAATAACAGGAGATGCTGAAAAGTGCTTAATTTAATGAAGGACAATGACATGGGATGTAATAGAGGATTACAAACTAATGAATTATGGGATGAGGATGAATATCCAGACAGAGGACAGAGCTGGAAAGCTTAATAATGATGGTGAATAAGGGGAAGATGTTGCTTTTTTTGACATAATGCATATTCATGGAACTCACTGCCCTAAAATATTGAGGCTAAGTTCCCAGCAGAATTTAAGGATTAGCCGTTGATGGAGATGAAAAAATGTATTCACTATTATAGAAGATGAGATAAACACCCTGTAATTAAAAGGGATACAAATTTTTATGTTAAAAGTCATAAACAGACTGTTCCAAAGCATCTGTTAAGCTCTGCTGCCCACTAGGATAGTCCTATCTGCTTGGGCACCTGCTGTTCTCTTGCCCCTCATATTTCCTATTTTCTCTCACCTACTTGTGGGAAAATTGGTAAAGTAGTTTTGGGACTTCAGAAAAAAATACAGGGTTTTTTTTCAGAGTCAGCTGTTAACATCTGTTTTTCTGTATGGATATTAGATTGACTGTGGTAAGGGTTTACTTGTTCTACGTATGTATTCTGCCAAGCCCAAGAAGACTCTGATTTCCAGGACTCTCAGAAACAAACAATAAATAGACTTCCTSGATTTTAGTTCTTGAAGGTGAAACTAACAATGGTACATCGTATTTTAACATAATATTTAGAGTGCTTCATTCAGATCTAACATACTTCATGATGTTTGCAAAGTGAAAACCAAACCCCAAAAGATCCCTGTATACAGTGCAAATGTTTTGATTTAGAAGTTTAAATGTTGGTAGCAGGATTTCTATTTTTTTTTTCTGTTTTTCTGTCGCTTTGGAAACTCAGACATTCTTTGTGATCCCCCTGAGGGACAACTCATGTGAAGATGTGACATAATCACAATTTCTTAGCTTTTGGACCTCATATTGTGCTTTAATCTGTCTATCCCATATCTCCCGTGTATTAGCAAATCAAGTCATCATCTGCACCTGATCACAGTGGGCTGAGGCTCCTGACATGATTTACAGYTAATTCCTTTGTACAATTCTGAGATAGAATCTCATTCTGTCTCTGGTGTGAAATCCTAAATGGGAAGTCTCAGCCACATGCTCATTGTTAGCAGTAAATTGCTTTTAATGGAAATTCCAGGGACTGAATGACACAGAATACTTGGCACAGTGGAAAGTCTTTTAACAGGATCTTATTTTCTTGGTCATCCATCCAGTGAGGACCCCATATTGGAAGGATAAACTCATTGGTATATATTAGTAAGTAAGTATAAACTAGAAAATTTTAATTTAGGCCATTCAAAGAGATTYCACCACTTATTTTACCTCTTTACCCTGGGGAGGCAAGGAGTGTTACTCATSAGAGGCAACCACGAGCTTCTATACTCTTGTCTTTGTGTCATAGAAACAGATTAATTCATTCCCTTTCCAATAGGAATGTCAAAAAATATGTTTTTCTCTTGGTGAATTCAGGACTGATGGAGGTGGGCGTTGAATTGAGGTGCCTAGACACTCAATTCCTGTATCTGTAAGAAAAGTTTGTTTCTCCAGAGATCTCAAACTCAGTGCCTCCTCAGGGGTGCTCCTTCACACAGTTCCTGCATCTTGGAGTGCTGTCCCAYTCCTGTCTCTCTTCCAGGACTCCTTTTTCTTCAGCCATGTCAATGCCAGGTGAAGTCCTAGAACATGGAGTTCAGCCCCCCAAAAATCTATCTGAGCATCYGAATTTTCTTTCCAGCTTATGCTGTGTGCAGATTTACCTGCCCCAGGTCCTTTTACCTGGCCTCTGGAGCTGGCTTGGAATTGAGGATCAGGTTTGGATGCTTTTGGTTGTCCTAGAGGATGAAGAGAGAAGAGCATGAGGTTGTTGTCTCTCACAAAGCACAAGAATTGCTCGCTGGTCAGATCACAGGCAGCAGCTGTGAGTAGCCTGGTTCTTAATGAATCAGATCTCTCAYTCCATCAGCTGTCTGCTCATTAAGCACCCAAGAAAGAAGTGGTTTTCTGAACATAAAAGAAATGGCTGCTCCTCATGCCAGTAGGGAAACTAAGTGTGCCTTTTCACTCTGAACACTTGGTAGTGATTATTTTTTAGCATTTGTGCCAAGCAAGCTGTTSATATAGGCTCTAAATACTGTGTGAAGCTATGATCAGTGATTGGAGACTTCCAAACTAAAGTTACARTAGTTCTGTCTGTTTCTAGTGGAGCACTTTTCTTAGTGGAAAATGAAAGTTTGTCAAAGGTTAAATATGGCTTGGGCTATTTGGTTCTGAAAAACACAGGCAGGTTTCAAAACTTGCCAACCACACAAAATTGTCCTTGAAAACCTTGTTTTTGTCCAATCCCATGATCAGCAGAATGCTTTGKATTTACAGCATCCAAGCTGGGAGCTTGGAAGGCCCCAGGATGTGCARTACAACCCTCAGAGCATCCATGTTTTTGGTTATAAATTCTGCAGCCTTGGGAGACCTGAGAACTCTAGATTTTAATTTAAAATTTTAATTTGCTGGAGTCTGTAAACTTTTTGGCATGGAACCAGGAGCATGGAAGACCTGAGAACCCCATAGTTTTGTCTCTCATGCGATTCTAATTTTAATTCTATTCTTTGGACATCCTTTTCCCTGTAAGCTTATTCCAAAATCAGAGTTAATTTTTTTTCTTTTAAATCTAAGCTTTCAGCTCTCTATAACTTTATGCCAGAGTCATAAAAGCTATTCCTTTCAACTCTTGTTCCTTATCTCCTGCTCATGGATTTCTAGGGTTCAGAGCAGTGACTGGAAAGATGCAGTCAGTGAGTTCATGCCCAGCAATCTCAGTTCTTTGCCTGTCTAATGCACCCYGAGGAAGGCTTGTAAAATTGACTTCCTGGTCAATATAATTCAAAAGAAAAGAATGAATTTAAGAACCATATCCATCCAACATTTGGTAGTATGTGCATTTGTACAACTTTCTGCAGGGCTCAGTATTGTTCTAAAGTCATGAGGAGACAGGGTTACTGAAACTCATGATTCCCAAAAATAATTAATTTGAGAACGGTGCAGTGGTCAGTGAACTAGCTGAAAACATGTGAGGCACAGGTTCAGTTTGCTCCTCTGCCAGCAGTTTCCTGCTCATCCTGGAACATCTTGGTCTTCGATTTCTCCATATTTAAAACAGTGACAGTAGCATTATTCCACCTAATAGAAAGTGGAAGATAAAATATGTAAGTTATAAAATGGTTTGTGTATCATGGTGACTGGAGTTTTTATTTTTACTTTTTWAAAAACTCCTAGAGTTTCATATTTMATTTTCWGGAATCATGGGAGACATGACAAAAGCTTAAGATATTTTTGCTTAGCCTTCAGTATTTATTCCCASTCTTGCCTGTTGTAGTCTCTCTCCCTCTCACTGGGTCAGCAAGCTTGCTGAAGGGGAATGCCAAGTAAAATTGATTTGAAACTTCTCAAAGGGGGAAAATAAATGTATTTTTCTCTATATTGCTGGTATAGATTTTATATCTGTATTATGTCTTTTTAAGATGTGTATAAATATGTGTATAAACTTGGTCAGCTTTTGTTCTGTTTTGCAGCATGGTTCCACAAGCCACTTGTGCAAAAACAGCTCAGGAGGGCAGAAACAAAMAGAGGGGTTCAGGGGCACTGTAGCTGGGCATAATTGGCACTAAGGTTCTAGTGAGAATATACGGGGTGAGAAAAAAACATTAAATAATTGGTGAATTCCACTAAGCAATTAAGATGTTGGCATGTGTGTTTGGAGGACTATGGTGCACTGTTCCCAGGAGGGAACCAAGTAAATCAGTTTCAGAAGGAGAACCAGCCTATGCWTTTTTGGCCATTTTACTAATATTCTTCTTTTCCATTTTCTGGCTACACCCATTGTGACATTGATTTTCATACCTGCTGTCTGAAAGTGGCCTCAGTTTTTCCACTCAATACTTGGGAGAGCCATCTAAATGCAACGGACTGATGTTTATTGCCTTGTCCCAGGCATGTACACGTGGGACTGAAATTATTTTCTTGATGTGAAGGCATCACTCAGCAACAAAATTCTGTGATTCGGTAATCAAACATTAATGAAGTACAGAGTGAGCTTTTGAATGTTTTTCATGCCCTGATTACTAAACAGAGGTAAGATCTGTAGTGAAGCAAAATGTATTTGTCCTCATGCTGAGGTTACGCTGTTGTGGGACCACAAAAAGGTGTGGTTGGCATTCACCTTCTGCTGCAGTCCCAGTCAGAGGCAGAGCTGAGTGCAGTGGCTGRTGGAAACACAGCTGGATGGACTGGTTACAGCTCTCTCACCGTGTGTTTTTYCAGCAAATAAGCAGCCCTGTGTGGTTTATTAACTGAGCTACCTAAACACTGAGYTAGAGTTGCAGCAACAGGAAGTGGCTTCTAATCTGTAAAGCTGCTCTGTGGCTGCAAATTCAAGTGGCTGAAGGTTACTGAGGCTTGTAAAGTCTCCCTGGTGGCCACAGCATAACCATAAGAGAGTCATATGTTTTCTTGCTACACAGCAGGAGGAGAGGCTGATCTGGAACCGTGTTTTCCCCAGTGCTCGTTGCTCAGGTCGGGATTTTTAAGCTGCCTATTGACTTTACGTGTGTCTTTGGYTGGGGTTGTTCTGAAGTACAAACTGTGCTGTAGACCAGTCATGGAGATCTCGTAATGGAAGGTACATTACAGGTAATGGTGCAGTAAACCAATATTTTGTAGTATTTGGAGGTAAAAACAGAAAACTGGAAAACTTCAATAAGGTCTAATAATGAAAACTTGAAAAAAAAAGGTAAAAAGGTTGTTTTGCTTTTTTGTTTTTCAACCACCAATAGAAATTTTCCACTATTTACAAACTATTAGACTATTTGTGAATATTTTTCGCTTACTACAGAACATTATTTTAATTTTTTAACCTGAGGAGGGCAGGTTAATTGTTTTTGTCATGTACCTGCAATGGGACAGCAAATATTTATATTGCATTAGTTTTCACAAGTACACAGCAATTTTTTTTTCTGTAGCTAGTCTATGTCAGTGTAAATTTTATGGCAAACCAAAGGGTGCAAAAGCTAAAAAGCTAAAAATGCTTTTAAGTACTTGTGTGTTCTCATAATTTTTTGGCTGAGAGCTCAATTTTGTATGACAAGTGAAAACCACTGAAAATATCTAACTACAGCATTGGTTTGCCRTGGCACAACTTTGCGCTTCCCATAAGTGAATTTCAAACAGAAGAGCTTTTTCAGACTTCTAAATCCATACTCAGACATTTGCCTTGTGTTTGGATGCGAGTTATTCTGCAGACTCCAATGTTTGAGGCAGATACCTGGCCATGACCTACAAGTAAGTGCCTTCCAAGTTTTTTGATGAGAAAGCTTTTTCTTGATGACTGCTCATGGTGAAGTTTGTATGTGCAGCACAGACTTGTATAAAAATACCCCATTCTACTTTGGTCARTGCTAATTTATCTTTTTTTTACTTGGGTGTTTTGTGTGTAACTTTTTTTGCTGTCACACASAGTGCTGAGCAGTCAATCCATCAATCGTCTTTCTGATGGACACATCTGATGCAGGGAGTTTTGAAATTACTTTTGAAAAGCAAAGTGAACAAACATTGCTGATATGTACTTGGACCTGCCTGTTGTTAAAATCTTATTCTAGAGCAGAAAAAGTGAGAGAGAGATATTACACGTTCAAATACTGAGTATTTAATGTACTTTATGCCACAGGGATCTTTTTGCTGAAAAAGCCTGTCAAGAAAGGTACAGCATTGCTTTAGGGTGTTGATTCTGATGTTGTTACATAAAAATTACAGAATTTTAACAGGCTTTTGGCTGCAGATATGTAAGATTAAATAAATGTTCTATTGTCTTTTTTCAAAAGTACCTAATAWAACAATTAACAGTGCATTCTAAGGYGCATGTGAAGGRGTCACTTGAAAATTATGTAGAATTTTGCTTTTTCCTGGTAGCTGTATTTCTTTCACAGCGGCCTTCTAATGTGGTTTCTTTCTTTACAGAAAGAAAAGAATAACCCGCATTTTAAATCTGTTGTAGCACTTTGCACCATGGGCGCGCTGCTTTTGCGCTTATGACAAAATGACGAATTTGGAAGCAGAAGGAGTGACCTGAAGTGTTTCTRTGCCTCCCCTCCAGGCACTCGCATGCATGTGCGCAGGCACACGTGCACCATCGTGCCCAGCCTGGTTCACAGTCCTGGCAGGCATGTTATTTATGTTGCACTACTCCGTGGAAAAGAAATGCGGCATTTGGGTCAGTGTTTCTAGTTCACAGACGACCTGTGATGTAAGATGGCTTATTGCAGCGCACAACAAGAATCCCTGAGGTGCTCGTTAAATAGCGTGTAAATTGCTGCAGGCTCAGATACCCTGATGTTTCAGGAGTTTTAAGAATTGTCTGATGACCCCGTAAGAGGCAGCAGCTCCGCTTTTCCGGTTCTGGTTAATTGTATCACAGGTGATGGTGTGGCGTTCACGTTCAGCTGAGATGTGTGCCTGAGCAGTGTGTGCCGGGCGCTAGCCTGTTCCCATTGCTTGTCCCGTGGGRTTTGTGCAAGCCGGAAAAAAACCCCTAAGTCACTGTTAATGAGCAGAGAGAGGTTAGCACCTGTCTATCGAATCCATACTTTTTCTGTATTTTAYTGCATCGAAGGAATATCACTGCCTCACGGTTCTAGCGCATAAACAGCTAAACAGTACTTGACATTTAAAGAGATTTTCTGTTGTGCACTTGTATAGTCAAGAGTAATTCTAATCCTATTAAAGATATTATGTCATGGAGGCGTGTCCTGGAGGAGAAGGCTTCTGCTAACTGGCCSGGTGGAAAGCAGAGGGGAGGGGCGAGCAGGAGGGCGGATTTATTACTCGATAGTTAGGTCAGGGATTTCTGTGGGAAATGCCCAGTGGTTGCAGTTGCTGATGATTTCACGGCAACAGCAGTGAAACACAGAGTGCGCTCCGGTAGCTGGTTACTGAATGAGACACTGCAAATGGGTGGAAAGAAAAAAGACAGCGTGTGAGAGAGAGTCAGAGAGACACAGAGAGGGAAGCTGAGAGCAAGGAAAGTGCTCCGGCTCGAGGAGAGTCTCCCAGGTGTACTGCAGAAGCTTTTTGGAAATGGATGCAAGGACCATCTGCTGCCTATAGATTACAGGACTGTAGACTAGGAGTGCAGAGAAAGAGCTTATGGCTCTTTTTAATAAAAATCAAAGTTCTGCATAACTGATTCATCAAGATAAATCATGAGTGTGCTCTTGCATGGGATATTAATGTATAAATCCATGCTTCAGACAGACAGAGTACAGCCTACATTGCTATAAAAAATAAACCCAGCAACAATGCAGTGAATAAATTCTGCAGTGATTATCTGATTTATGTACGAAGAAAAAGAGAAGCAAAACACAGACAGCTCTTAGCGCACTGTGGCATTTGCAAGGCACTGCATTTAATGCTGAGAGATGCTATACATTAAATCTGACAACTGTGAAAAGAGAGATCATGGAGAAGTCAAGTAGTGAGGATTCTTCAATTCACCGGAGTCCATCTTTGGATAGCAAAGACTCAGATTTTGCTAAACCTTCTACCTCAGGGAGGCAATTTGGTCGAGGTTTTACTGCAGGAGCTTTCTATGGTACCACTGGATCACGCACACAGAGCCACGCTGGGGTCGGAACCGGGACCGGCGCTGGGACTGGAACTGGCGTAAAAAGTGAAAAATACAGTGCACCCAAAGGCAGCAAATACGTGGTCTTTTACCTGGATCTATCCTTTGTTTTCCTTTTAGAATTTAAGAAGTGCAACATGGCAAGAGGCTGCCTGTGTTGTTTGAAATACATGATGTTCCTTTTCAATTTAATATTTTGGGTGAGTACTGCCTTTTCAGTTGCCTTCATCTCTCCGTGTATCCTGTACTGCTGCATTATGTGTATGGTGCATCTTTGAAGCAGTACAGTAAGTTCTCTCCTCCCCTCCCTCTCTCCCATACCTGCTTGGAATATTTTCAGTGTTAAACTTGTGTCTATTGGGAAATGCTCATGCTTACTATRTCTTTATTGCTACCTGGTTACAGTAGTTTGGCTTCTAATTGCTCAGACTTGCTATTCTAATGTGCTTTGAACTGTGTTATCTAAGAGAGGGCAGAATTGTTGCCCTTTAAGGAAGACCGGAATTATTGTAGCATTAAAATCCTGCAGTGGCTGGATTTTTGCATTCTGTGGTAATATCTTATGTTGCAAAAAGCTGCAGGTTAATTTTTAAAGTATGTTTTCATTGTCACCATAAATCTCATTTGCTCTGTGTAAACTTCATTTGACAAATTGCCTTTTYATTTGAAGGAAGTTCTGTCCCATTTCTCCAATTAAAAACAGTAAATTGTGTATGTTCTAACCTCTCAAGGTCTCAGCATAAACGTGAAATGCCTGGAGTGGTGAATTAAGCTGGATTCAGTTTCAGCTGCAATTGTACACATTGGTGTGTGAAGTTGGAGACTTGCACTTGCTTCTCGGGGATCAAAATTGATTTTCCTCCATCAGCCAAGGGGCGTGAGGAGTTGTAACAATGAATGCCTCAGCAAGCAAGTTAAAAGCGTAATGGCTACTTTGAGCAAAGTATTGTCACGTATGAGGGAGGGAGGAAAAGTTTAATCATCRGCTGGCTAAGCATCCCTCAGTGCAGTATTTTTAAGGAAATCACAAGCTAATTGAAATAYTGAGTATGCATTAGTGTAACCCAGTATGAAACGGTTTGCTTAGTTTGAAAGCAAAGGTCACTGCTTTCCTGGTGCTTACAAAGCTTGGGCACGTGAACAAAACCATTCATGGTTGTGATCCAGAAACCTACAGTAAGCTTCATAAATAAATGAAACACAACCCTGGGGTTTGTTCTGGCAAAAGGGGCATTAGCAGTCTTGTACAAATAGCTACCTCTGGTGTTAAGATATCATTGTTCAAATTAGGAGTCTTACTAGCAGGTTCTCTGTTTATCTTGACCCACTTACTGAAATAACCTCTAAGAGCAAGAGTTAATGGGAGATTTGGTACAGTGTTGAACCGCTCACGCAACAGTGAGCTTTTATCAGTAATAGACTGTAATGCTACAATTACTGAACTTGTGGGCATCTTACTGAAATAGAAAGATAGAATTGATAACTGAAAGACATGTGATCGAAGTTCACTTATGATTTTAAATACATTTTGCTTCTTCTCTACACAAACTCTACTAGGAAGTTGCCGTAAGTATTTTTGGAATAAGTAATTTTAAACACGCCATATTTGTATCAAACTGGTTTTTTTGACCCAATGCTGCATTACTTTGACACCTTGAGTTATTTTTTTTATATTATATGTGGTGACTAGTTTTGGAAGAGCTTCTATCTAGTCTCATTACTCATGTCCTCTGTGATCGGTTGTGTAGGTGTCTCTTACTCTTCACCTCCTTAGATGCAACATCTTCCTGAGATTTTTTCTTCTTCCCAAGCAGCAATTTTCTTGACTCTGCATCAGACCTTTGGAGTCCATTTTTTCCATTCCTTGAACTTGCAAAAGCATTTCAGACTTCATMTGTGTGCTCATCTCTGTCTGCTCAGCTCCCACTGGACTTTTATACAAACACATTGCAGCTTAGGTTAAAGCTAGYCTACCATCTGGAACACTTCTCTGGTGTCCTGTGCTTCTTCAGTTCTTACTCTTACCCCTTAATCTCCTTCACACTCTCCTTTCCATGCCTTTTGTTGTGAGTCTTACATAATTTTTCTTCATGTTATTAAACTTTGTCACCACATCTCTATCCAATTTTCCAAAAATGCTTTTTTTGGTGTGAACTATACTATTCAGAATGAAAATTATGCTCTGGCCTGGTGAATCTGAGAGGTTGTTTTAAAATGCTCACCTGCAGCATCTCTCACTCTTGCCCTGAGCTCTTCTACTAGCCCAGCTCTGGATTCCCCACACAGCTCTGCCATTGCACTTTGTTCCTGCCCTGCCCTGAAGAACTCCCTGCTGTTTCATTCCTATCTTTCTTCTTAACCTGCTTTTTCCATTCCCAGGTTTGCCTGCTTCCTCACTGCTTCCTTCTGAATTTCTGTTAAGAAACCCCAGTCAAAAAACATGAAGCGCTGGCCTTCTCTTGAGCAGTGGCGCTAATCTTTTGTATTGCAAGGTGGTTTTTTTTAAAAGGAGAAGCTTCATTTTAAGATTTTTAAATTTAAATGAAATTTCCTGAACTGTAATTTAAAGCAGAATGAGGCTCCTGRTCTTCAGAGGTGAGGAGGCCACTTCCACACAGTTACCATATAAAATGGTGCTTGTGAGATGCTTCCTCTGAGAACGGAAACAGGAGGTGCCCTTGGCATCCCAGCACCCTGGGCACTATTGTCTTGAATGATTCTTAGTGTAGCTCAAAGGAGGATGTTCTTCTGTAGGAAAAGAAGAACCTTTTCCCATTATTTCTTCTTGAGGCAGAGGAAGAGATTGGGGCYTCATCTGTGCCTCAGGGGCCAATGAGCTGTGCTACTCTTTCACCCTTGCACTAACTCATAGATTTGATCACCARTTATGTATGAATAGCACACATTACACGTATTGTTTTTACATACAATATATTTTATGTATTTTAATGTGTATCCATAGATACTTATACACAAGTATATATTTAAAGTGGAGAAGTACATTGGTCAGTGGATTCTCKCTGTGCTTTTTAGCCAACATTGCCCTGTGTTGTTTCTGCCCAGCAAAAATTCAGTGTCTGTGAATCCCGTTCATGACAACAAAATACAGCTTTTGGAAATTAGTAGTGTGTGTATCAATTAACCTRGAAGAATCACATGTGAGTTGTGCAAAGCAAATTTATCTAAGTGGGGCCTGGCAGTAAGTTGGAACAGAAGGTGTTTCTCCACCGAATTACTGAAAGCTTCAGGTATTTCTCTCTGTCCCTCTGATTCTTAACAGTTGTTCACGGCCATCTGGCATTGCTTTCCTTTAGAGATTAGGAAAGTCTGAGCTGAGGGTTAAGGAAGCTTATAGTATTTAATTGTGTGGCTAGGATGATGATTTACACTGAATTCATCCTAAGTGCATAATATGTTTTGCAAAGGGACTGGACAACTACAAATGTTAATTGATTTAGTCTGCCTTTGAGAATATTTATGTGCAAACATGTGGAGATTGCACATGTAACCGGTATCGCTCTCCAGAAGAAATAAAGTATTGATTTTTGCTTTTACAGATAGCAGCTAAATGYCAAGGAAGGTAATCACCAAATATAAACGTTAGGGTATATGTCTTTCTGTGGTATATTTCTCTTCACTGTTATTAGAGAGAAGGGTTACAATAATTATTTTCACAAAATGGACCAGAAAATATTACTGGTTATAAAAAGGAAATTCTATAAAAAAAAAGATTTTTTAAAAAAAAATTCACTCATGAAATGAGAATTTCATGTGGTCTTAAAATGGAAATTTTGTAGTAACTGGAATAAGTTATCAAAAATTCACTAGGGAACTTTCCAAGCAATCAGTGGTCATGGTTACACTTGGGCTTGTTTTATTAATTTAACTTAGGTTAATGAGTCTACATACAGTGAAGCATTCATAATAGACATCTTGATAGTTTTTACTGTTGATTAATTTTAATATAAAATGCATTTAATTAGGGGACTATATAGCAAGTTTATTAAGTCTGATCTTGTGTRTTTCAAGAAGAGCTAAGGAAAAGCTAGGCATAGTCAAGAAAATCCTTATTTGTTAAAGTGTTTAGTTTTAAACTMCTAAAAGAAATCTGGTAGGAATAATAACCTGTGTATTAATGTTACAATTAAAAACAGAAGTTATAGTGTATCTAATTTAAATGGAGTCAAATTTACAAATGCAGTTTTTTAATATTCACTTTCAAAGTAAATTTTGTGGTACCTTGGGAGCATTTTCCTTTTACTGAAATATAAGTCTAGAAGAGAAAAAGATGGACTGCAAACTTGCTGSTCCAGCAGGGGCAGCAAAAAGTCAAATGCAGCAAATTTTTCACTGATGCTCTGTTATTACAATAATGGGTAAAGACTGTGCTCCTWAAGAATATTTTTCTCCATTAATTGTTTGTGCAATTTAATCTTATAGCAGGAACAATTAATATTCTTTTTTCTGTGGATTAAAACCAAGATTGTGTGTTTATCAATGARCATAAAGACAGTAGTACAGCAGCTATGCTGGTCACTTTTACTGAAGTCTCAGATCAGGCTAAAAGAGAGGAAGCATGTCCATTCTCTGGGTCTGGCTGCTGTCAAAGCTCTTGGTACTGTAAAGCAGCTAACAATTTTACAATTGTTTACATAAGGCAGTCCATACTTATTTATGCCAAACTGGAATAAATACTACAGTGCCCTGTTTAGTTTGATGTACAAAGCTTTAGTGCCTAACTAAACCTGTTGGACAGACAGTTAAATCATGTGAAGAGACTTTGCCTCTACAAATRACTGAAAATTAATCTCTGTTGTTTAAAAGGGGTGGACAATTTGTCCCTTAAATCAGAACAAAATTGCTAACGACAAACAGCTTAGGAAAAGAAACACATTAAATTTCTATCTCGTTTGTTGCCCTCCTGCTGGCTGCATTATCTGAGATTCCCATTTTCTTACAAAGGGGATAATGACAAGGAGAGACAGTCAGTGGCCCTGGGATGCTTGTCTCTTGACATAATAGTGATATTTACTTCTGTTGTATTTTCACTCTAATGACATAAGTGCGGTGACAGTTGCAGTACAGTCCTAGGAAAATAAGACTGTCCAAAACCAGCCAACCAAACAAAAGCAAACAGAAAAATCCCAAACACACAACCCCTCCCCCTCACATCCAAAACCCAACAAAAAACCCAAAAGAAACCAACAAGACAACGAATTCTGGAAAAGCTAATGTTTTCAGTGACATTAGCAGGAGAATTCTTTTTTTTTCTGTTGGGGATTTGAGAAGCTGTGAAAAGATCCCAGCTATTAGTTTTAGTTTCCTTTCCAAATGGTATAGCACTGTTGGTGTCCCTATGGAAACATGCACCTCGGTGGGGGAGAACTATTAGATAAATGTTTTAGCATGACAATGTTTTGGCTGGGAGGAGAAGGAAAGGTAATACTGAGTTCAAACAGTGTGGTGTCCTAATGAATGTGTTGTAAATGAAGCCCATTTGTAACCAGGACAATGACATTACAGAATAATTGTAAATGTGTCTCAAACATTGTTGGAGACCAGAGACTAGTTTTAATTTAMAATATTGAGGTTTACTTGAGAGGTGGTGAGTGCCCCATAACTGGTTTTAGGGTTTAAGGAAGACATGAAATACAGCATTTTTTGTAGTGTTCCACTCGCTAACTACTCTTTGCTAACGCTATATTTTATTTAGGTTGTTTTGGATTTCTTTTTTTAGATGTGGGGGATCTTTAAATAATTTTGGTTTTTCTTCAGTGTGGAAGTGTTTTAAATTCTAGCTGTAGGTAGGTGTGACAGCCATTTGTGTCTGTTATTTTAGATAAACAATGAGTTGATTCATCACTCAGGATTTGTTATATACAACTGTTAYAACGTGKCTTGCTGRACAGCTTATTTATTTGCACRTGAGGAGGTTTATGGTCATGGAAGSTGAGGMGGAGAATAAGAATTTCAAATTASAAAACAAATTCCTCCCCTCCAGTTGTCCCTTTCCCCCTGTACTCCCAGAGTTAAATCTTTCTTTAAATATATGACTCAGGTTCTGTTCCTCATATCCTTTGGCTGTGTGACATTAAGCAAATTTCTTCAGCCTTCTGTRTCTCAGCTCCCCTAATTTTAAAAACAACGATGTATCAAATTTTCTAAAAGAAATGGTTTTACTCATGGGGTACAATTATTGTCAATTTTGAATCAGCATAATAACTGTGACATTTTCTACTTAATTCTGCATTCCTGGACCCATTTCAGTAAGCCACTTGTCAGGACCTTGGTTAGCATGGTTGGTTTTTGTCTGCTCCTGCTACCCCCAGGTAAGTAGGTCTGCAGGAGGCCCATCCAAAGGGGTATAATCTTTCTCCTGCAAGTAGAGGATGAGCTTGTAACTCCATTATCTGGCTGTCCAAGGAGACATCTAATTTGTTTATTTAAACGTTGCTGACACACAACGAGACCTGGGTAGAAAAAATGGGAGGATTCATTCCAGTTTCTGGAAATTAAAGTGTGGTTTATTGGGGATTTTGCTGTACACATAGTTGAGATGTCCCTAATGGTCACCACAGGTATTAAGGAATACTATCGCTCCTCTGTGTTTATAATTTGTAAAGTTACCCAGCCTTTCAGCCACTTAGGAAAACTGTTAACAAAAGGAAGAATTCTGCTGTTTATTTTGGGCTTCACTTTAAATATCTTGCAGAAATAAATAAACCACACTTTCCAAACTAAGTCGAAGGACTTCATATGGCTGAAGGTGTGTTATTAGACAGTGAGTGTTTGCTGAACTTGGTGGAGACTTCTCTGGTAAAACTTAATCATTTTAATATCACTTTACGAAAATGACTGCAGACACTGAACTGAAAGCCATTATGGAACTTTCTGACACAAACTAGCTTTAAATCAACTCAGATCTCCATTTAGCTCAGTCCCTTGCTGCTTAGTAGCTACTTAAATTGCTGAATTTATTCAGAACAGATAATTGAACTTCCAGTTGTTTGGAAATTTGACTGGAATGATTGTTCCTTCCTGCTGCCTTTATTGAGCTGGGCCAAAGTTCACGTGGCTGTCCAAACCTTCTTCATTTAACTACTGCATCCAGTGCAGCAAGGGTTGTGAATGTTCCTGGGACCTGCTGCCAGTTTGAGTTTTAGAAGCTCATCTACAGSTCATCTTTGATACTGTCTCTTGAAACTTGGTACCCTGGCCAATAACTTTATCACTGCTCAGATAATGCAGTTATGGCTACATTCTCCAGGGTTACAGAACATCCAGTGACTGTTGTTGTCCTTAAACAAGTCACAGCCAAGTTGCTACTGTCTCAGTAAGCAATCTGAGCCCATCTTTATGTGTTTGGCCCTGCAGTTAAGGTGCAGGATCTCTTCTCTCTCATCCAAAGCCTCTGTGCTGTCAGGGAGCAGAGTTGATGGTTACCCCTTGGAAAGCACAGCATCCCTTGGAAAGGGATGGAACCTGCAGCACAGGAAGAGTAGTTTGCCATTTCTTTTTTCTTTGCTTTCTTCTATTTGCTATTTTTTTGTTGTTGTTAAATGTAGAAGATGAGAATGAACTCTTCAGAATCAAAAGAATTAGTAATGTTTGAAAATACTGCTTGTTTTAGTGGGGACAGAACTCTGTGCCCATGGATCATATTGAATCTACTTGGTCCTCAYTGCAAGCTCCTTTTGCTAATCTTTTTCACTCCTGAATGAAAACCACTTTTATTACTTCTAATCAATGCCGCAGGGATACTTTAGAAAATACATTAAACTAGTATCTATATGTCTTTCTTCCCATATAACACTGGCAAGTCATGAAGCATGAGAGATTGCATTTGTATCGTTTTTATTTCTTTTGTGCATTTCCCCCTACTTCTGTTTTATGTGCATTCTGGTAGAATTTCTACTGCTGTAGGTACAAATYATAGGTCTGCAGTAGGAAATGATCACATTACAGTTGATTCTTAAAAGTGTATGACATGTATTGAGAGTTGCTGCAAGGAATAAAAACCAGCAGAGACTGGTATACTAGTCATCTGTTACAGAATTATTAATTTCTAATACTGTTTTGAGTTATGACCAATAAGTACTTTTTCTTTTTTTTTCCTAAAAGAAGCAGGGTTTGATGTTTTAAGTTTTTTTTTTTTCTTTAATGAAGAAGAAGACTGAGGCAAGACAATAATGGGCTATGGAGGGAGATAAGATTATGAACAGATGACTTTAAGCTGTAGGGGTTCATCAGCTTAACAAATTACCAGTCATTAAGAGAGATGCACTAGTTGCTGGTGTGCACATTTCTACCATGTTGTGGATGTGCTGCAAAGCATGTTAACTTAGAGCATGCAGTTTACTCTGCAAATAATGTATGGGATGGTTAACAATGGACACAGTTAACTTGGAGTAATTCCATCATGTGTAGTCGTGTCTCTATACCACAGTGTACAGTCMCTGAGGCTGAAATGATGCCAAAATGAAACAGAGGGGCAAAAGAATTTGCGTTGTACTATCCAGTCAAATTTCTTCATTTAATTTGCTGTCTTAGAGAACTGGAAGTTGCTAAAAAGGCTATTTCTGTATCAGGGGTTAGTTCTTTTAGGCTTCTTAATTGATGTATTAAGCATGCTTTGTTTTAAATGGTGCTGCTGAATACTTACATTTTATTAGTAGCTGTGTCACTGCTGAGTAGCGTGGATTCTTCACAAGGTTCCTTTCTTCCTGTGTATTGTCTTGGAGAGTTTCCAGCTGGTTATGCTCTAAAGCAGGTAAGAGAGGGGTGTCTATGAATAGATTCTAATTTAGAAAGGTAAACTTCTCTTTTTGTCTCATTTCATAGTAGTTTTAAACTCAGTTGGTGGTTAAGATTCTTATTGTCCTTTACTTCTGTGCCTATCCMCCACATTTTCCCCTTCATCAAGTTATTGCTGTGTTCCAAAGTTTCCCCRTTCTTCTGCAGTGTCCTCTGGATACAGAGACACAGTTAAATTAGAAAAAAAATAAACTTCATATTCTCAATTGCTCTTTCCTTAGAGTTTCAATTGCTCTGTCTTCTCCATTTTCACTGCTTTAAGGAATTGATATTACATCTGTTGCCGTAATCCTGGATGCCTTAGGACCACTTAATGTATTTATCCTCTTGACACCCTGTAAGTACGGGCTGTGCTTTTATCCTCCTGATACAGATGGAAAGCTGAGACACCAAAACAAAGAGAATGTCTGCACTGGGGCACAGGGTAGAAGGCTGAGGGCTATTAGAGACCAGAACTAGCAAGCTGTCATGGTTTAACCCCAGCCAGAACTAAGTACCACACAGCCMCTTGCTCGTTTCCCCACYCYTTCRCCCCAGTGRGATGAGCAGGMGAATCATGAAAAAGTTAAGTGGGTTSAGATAAAAGTGGTTCAATAATAGAAATAGAACATGATAATACAAAAGCAATATAATGGTAATTGTAATTAAAAGGGACATGACAGAGAGATTGAAATAAAATCCCCAAACCCCCAAGYGATGCACAGTACACCCTCTGACGGATGCCCAGCCCATCCCTGAGCAGAGATCGGTGGCTCCTGACTGACTCTTCACAATTTGTGTAYTGAGCATGATGTTCTAGGGTATGGAATATCCCTTTGGCCAGTTCAGGTCAGCTGTCCTGGCCATGGTCCCTCCCAGCTTCTTGTGCATCTCCTCTCTGGCAGAGCAGGAGACACTGAAGAGTCCTTGGCTCAGGGTAAGCACTGCCCAGCAACATGAGGCACTGGAACAGGTTGCCACAGGGGAGTTGTGGACTCTCTGTCCCTGGAGACATTCAARGCCAGGCTGGATGGTGCTTTGAGCAGCCTGGTCTAGTGGATGGTTCCCTGTCTGTGGCAGTGTGATTGGAATTAAATGGTCTCTAAGGTCCTTTCCAACCCAAGGCRTTCCATAATTCTCTGTTATCAATGTTATTATTATACTAAGTCCAAAACACAGCACTGTACCAGCTACTAGGAAGAAAATTGACTCTATCCCAGTGAAAACCATYGTAGAAGTCCACACACAGCAGATTTCAGCACAGAGAGAGGCTTTTGTTGAGATCTGCATGGCAATGCCCATGAGCTCTGAAATCCTGCCRATCACTTCCCTCGAGCTCAGGTGTCTTTGCAGCGTACTCCTGCACTTTCATTGCCAGATTGACTTGGGCAGAGACAGCTTAAATCTGCCTCTATCCKTGGTGTAGATGTGTCCTTCTAAGAGACTTGAACAAAGTTAAACTGAAATTGAATCTGGATCCCTGAAGTCCCTGGTAAGTGTCTTAAGCAGCAGACCATCTGTTGTGTGCCATGTGGCTTGTGAGAGACTTCAGAGCCATCCTTGGAACTCCACACACTCGTGTAGCTTTGTCTGCAGGAGCAAAACTCCTAATGGATTTAGGACCTATGTACCATTCTTTTGTTTGGCTGTGTGCTCCAGAGGTGTATCAGTATACGTTGTGCCATTGACATCCAGAAGTACCTAGAGCAGTGGAAGTCTTCTCAGGACACAGCATAAACCCTAAACCTCCCCACCACTTGCAGAATCACTGAGTGAGCTGAAATTCTCTTCTTGAGATTGCCATCCAATGGATGACAGTCAAGGTGAAGACTTGGCTATGGGCTATCACTCTTTRTTAATTTCATTGTAATACTCTTTTTATGACTCCAAACCAGTGAATAAAGTATAGACGATAATTAAGAAACAAATAATCCAACATTGGATTGAACRCTTAGAGAAGGTAGAGTTGTTGCATGGCTGGCAGTAACAATTCTTCCTACTTTCCATAGCCCCTCAAGCCATATGATAGTCTTTTCCTGTCTGAGCGATGTTTGTGCTAACTGCTTTTCCAGGATGTGGAATGCAGAGAGAACTCTCAGGTGGGATCTTTCTTTGCACTCTTGGCATCTGGGAGGGTGTTGGGATGTCTTTCAGTGCAACATTGGTTTGGTGTATTAGAGGATGCGGTTTGAAATGCAAATTAGTGGAGTTGTATTTGCTCCTGTATATGCCTGTGGWGGTGGCTATGATGTATGACCTTGGTGTGGTAGAGCTGTCTGTTACTTTTGCAGGTTGGAATCCCATTTTCTTYGGAAATTTACATCTCTCTTTCTGCCTTTAAGTAGAAGTGGAACCTGATGCTGTTGCWGGATTTTCTCCTTGTTTTGTCTCTTAGCCTATTCTTCCTTTTACAGCTTAATTGAGATAAATAATTATTGTGCTACATGATTTAACAGGTAGTCGTGGGAATGTTTACCTTACTAGTATTAGGGTTTGTGTGGTTCTGTTTTGAGTATTTAAATTCATGATCTGAGTAAACTGTAKYAGARTTACAAGTTAWCACTAGTATGTTGGACTTCTGGTRTTTTGATTTATCTCCAGTTCATGAGGCTCAAATAAAAAATTGGATATACTGGATCAAGCCAAAATGTTATGTATCTTGTCTTTTAAAGCAGGTGATAAAAAATGCATAATAGACACCACAGGAATTGATCATGGAACTCCTTTCAAGCGTTTATCCAAAATTCTCTAGCAGTGAATCCATTTGTTCAATTAAGTATTCTGTGAAAGGCATCTCCTTTTAAGCCTTGTGCTTGCTMATTTCAATAGATGCTGACAATGATCCTGGAAACCAGTGAAACTGTTATTATATTTTTTTTTTTAAATTGCTGGAATGGGAAGAAAAATCAGAGAAATTCTAATTTAAAGGAGTTTACTGCAAAAGTAGTATTTAGCAGTGCATATAGCATAACATATCTTTAGATCAAAGAACCATAGAAAAAATTCTAGGTTGGTAGGAACCTCTAGAGAACATCTGGTCCAGCCTTCTGTTGAAGGGAAATCCTTAGTTTGTGTTACCCAGGGCCCTGTCAAGCTCAGCACTGTGTATTTATAGCAAGAGAAATGCCACCATTTCTCTTAGTAATCTATTCCAATGTTTGTTTTCAATTAATTCAGTTTGTTCTCAATTTTTCTTATAGCCATGCCAAAATTTTCCCTGAAGCAACCTGTGTTTGTTATTTGTCTTGGTGAAACATGCAGGATGGCTTTTGATTTCTCGAGCTGTAGTGGCCAAGCCTGGATAGAGTATTCCACGTGTGGTCTAACAGATGCTGGATGCAGTGGAATGATCACTTCTCTTGATGTGCAGGATACAGTCTTGCCTATGCTGCCTGAGGCTGTATTTAAATGCTTACRCTGATATTTCTGTTGTTCTGTAAGTTTAGAGCAGCAAATTCAGTKCTCCATATACAGTGAGATGGAGAAGCTCTGTTGTGAGGACACAAAGATTTTCTTCATCACTTCTGAGCATTTGCACTCATATTACATTGCTGCAGTTGGATACTCATCCTTTTGTTGTTTTYCCCTCCTGTCTGCCTTCCCTGGCASCATSYCCTGAAGTACCCTTCAGCTAAATCACCTCTCCATTCAGCAAGTTTTGTAGCCCATCCTGCAGCTCTGTCCCTGTAAGTCATGGCCAGTTTTAAACTCCACCCGGCTTGAAGGTGCAGTTGGCACAAGTGCTGACAAGAACAGAAACACTGATCTTATCACTGCTCTATCCAAGTGGCCGCAGTGTATGATTGTGTTCTCTGCTACAGAGTATTGATTTTATGCGTTGCTATATGTGTTACATGGCTTCACACTATTAGCAGAACTGCTGACTGCTTTTTCTGCTTTTTTTTGTTCCACATTTCTGGTCTGTTTAGGGCTCTTGCAGCCCAGCAAGTGCTTGTATTCTCTGTTGTGTTGATTCTCATTAACAGAGTGTGTGCCTTAGAATAGTGAAATTTTAAGAGTTCATTATTTTTACCAGCAGGGTATRGAGTGGGGCAAGTTAATGGTTGTGGGGTTTTGTTTTGTKTATTTGGGTTTTTAAAMAAATCAAAAAGTTGTTTCTTYTTGGTGCATTCTCATGAGTGTCATTATTTTAAATGATACTTTGTATTTYMGACTTACGCTGAGGGAGGCTGGGCAACAGCTAAACCTTGAAAACAATGTTCCTGTATGAAGAATAGTCTGTAAAAATAGTGTTGTTTTTTTAAAAAAAACTTTTTATTGAAGTGCAGACTGCGTGACAACTCTGAGTGTTCTCAACAGTGTATCTGTTCTGACATGTGYCCTAGTTTTAGACTTTTCCAAGTTCATGAATGCWTTTTCTTCAGAGGGCTGTATTAAAGCCCAGCGGTATTTCTTTCAGGATRCTTCATCTTGCTTGTGCTCCCAGAGCTAGCTGGGATCAACCGCGTTTCCACGCAGTTCTGGAATGTCCGAGAATGCAGGCTTCTCACTTAAAAGCTTCTGCAGCTGTGTGTGAGCAGTAATAAATGGTTGACACAAGCCTCTGGGGACAGCTTTAAATGGGTGAACTGTTCCCTGTTCCAGCCGTCTCAGGGATTTTTTCCCCACTGGTTGGATGCTGTGTTATGAGCCTGACCCAATCCTTAGTGACAGCTTGTCGGGCTGATTAATGTAGACTCCAGAGAGTAGCTCTTTGCTCTCTGATTGATTCATTTTACCAATAGAACTCACATTCCTGTAGTGTGAATAATAAACAAGTGATTTAATGAGTACTCCCCAACCTATTCCAATGACATATCCTGATTGAAGCAGCACATGCTTTTGGAAAGCTGAAATATTCCCTGTGTGTTACATGCTGAAGATCCACTGGATTATATACTTTYCCCATAAATCCAAATTAGAAAGTTTAGGATTAATTTTCTTCGGTGTTGTGCCAATAGATGCATTACCAGAAATGTCACTGATGTTTAAATTGTTACTTTCTTGTAATTTTCTGTTTCTTTACCACTGATTTTTTTTTTCTCTGTGCTTCCCACCRTGAAAGGTGTTTCTCATTMAACTATTATTTCTTTGCAGCATTCCTTTTTTTTTTTTTTTTTTAAWTCTCAGATTTTTTTACATGCAAAACAAGGGAAAAGATTTGTTCTTCCCCTCAAGGCTGTCCTTATCCTCTGCATCCCTGATGGTGATGTCCCACCTCATTCTATGGGTAGTGCATAACTCCTGGCTCTCCCAGTTCCGTGTCTTGGGAGACTCTCAGGAGCACGAAGGAACAGATAGCATTACAGCATTTTAGGCATTTCAGGAGATAGAGGAGTGGAGCCAGAACAGTGAAAAGGAGGAAGAATTTCATGTTTGGGTCTGGGTGGTTTCTTTTTCCTTATTATTCAAAACTCCTACTGCTGCAATTAGGAGATCCTGACTCTGGATCTACAAAGAATTCTCCAACAGACACATGCAAGAGAGATGTGCATAAAACTAATGTGGCAGGAGGGGAAACAACACTACTGTAATTCTGTCTACTTGTGGGAATATAGACATAGAAGTATTTCTGTCTTCTAAAGCTTTTCTGTGTTCTTCATAAMGAAGTATGAGGGAAAATGGGAAGGATAAAAGCATCCTTAATTTCTTCCCCTCTGCCCCCACTGGCTCTTTCCTCCTTTCCTTCTTTTGCCAGGATCCACAGCACACAATTTGTTTCTGCCCGAAGTTCAGCTGAACATTTACTCATTTGTTCTCCATGCCCAGCCTTGCTGGTACTGTYGTACCTGCTCTTTTCTGGTTCAAAATTTGAGTAACTGAGTGGGGAAAGCTAAGATCCTGATGAGGTTATGATCAGGTTTCTGAGGAATAACAGCTGCTGGCTTATTTGCTTTCTTTTGCAGCCTCCACCAGAGAAAGCTGAGAGGGTTCATTTGCACTTGTGTGAGGCACCGCTTTTATAAATCTGATAGCACCGTGCATGCACGCACACAGTTCTCTGACATGATTTCACATTTTTGCGTGAATGATTGAGAGATGTTTTTCTGTTTTCTGTTGAAAGAAGCTCTGCACCTTCTAAAGAAACTCCTTTCTGTCCTCAGCTGACTGGTAAAAGGTTCTAGAAGCTATAATTACAATACTGCTTTAATGACTGTCTCTGGCCTAATTTTTTGCTTCATAGCAGCTTGGGGGAGAGAGGGAGGCTTCTTCCTTTATTGTTTCTGCCCTGTAGTGTCTCCTGCTCCTGTCTGTTCTTCCAAGACTGCAACCTGATGTGACATTCATTTCAGCAGTGGCTCTTTTTGCTGCAGCATCAGCGCAGATTTATGTCTGGTCATTGACGCAGTATATTTTATGGGTAGTCAGCTCAAGGTTTTCTGTGTTATAGGATGTGTTGTGGGCAGGTTGAGCAAAGAGAATGTTCAAACCCAATAGCATGAAAAGGAAAAACAGGCTCATTGRATTATATCTGCCTAGGATTGTACAGACTGTATAGATTTAAGATCTGTCTTAGGGCTGAAATGAGCACAGCCATGCTGAAACAAAAGGCAGTGTAAAGATTCAGGAACAAATGCTTGAAAGGAAAAAGTCTTGGGACCTCAAGAGCTTGCCACAGAGACATGACAGTGTCATCACTGTGCTGGCTGGACTCTAAATTATTTTTTGTCTGAAGGATTATTAATCTAGAAATGGTTAAGAAACACTGATAGAGAGCATGACATTACATGGGATTGAGTTTGAGATTATTCTACTGATAAAACATAGTTCAACTCCTTGAGATGGAGCAGAGGCAGCCTTTGCCTGGCACTCCAGGAAGGAGGAGAAAGAAGAGGTTACAAATACTTTTGGTCCTCCAAGGTGAAAAAGTGGGCACTGGACAAAGACTGAGTACTCTTGGTCATGAACTGGAATTGGTTTTGAGTTCTTGACAATAGTTAAGCCCATTAAAAATGCCTTTTTAATAGACTCTATTGTTTTCAGTGAAGTTTTTATTTTGTAACACCTCTGAAAGCTCTTGGAAAATCAAGCCTTKTTCTATAGTCCTATCTGAAATCAATTTTTTGTAAATTATACCTGAGCCATCAGCCGCAAAAAAACCCCAACAAAACGGACAACCAAAAAAAAATAAAAACCAACAATTTCAAGTGAAGATCTGAACTCAAATCTCATAATCGAAGGTAGGATTCACTGAAAGGTTTCATCACTGACTGGRCTTTGTTGCTGTTGAAGTCAGCTCTCTGGGAGAAGAATGTTGATGGTCAGTTTTCAAACTCCATAGTGCCTGGTACTCTRTTCAGTGACTGGCCAGATGCTACTGCCTGAGGATTAGTTAAGCTTGCTCTCAACAGTTTGTGACAGAGCTCTTTGTGTCAGAAAAACTCCATTGTCTTTCCAGCTCCATGGGCAGGACTCATCTTGCTTAATTATCTATCTATGCTTAGACATGTCTGCTGTGGAGGTGTGTGCTATGGACACTGTACCTGAGAGATTCCCCAAAAGCTGCCTTTGGAGGTGACAGAGAGGTTGTGGTTAAACCTGTTGTAAGGGAGGTGCTGCGGATCAGACGGGTAAACGTGGGTACAAGAGCTTCTACAGTGTTATTTTGGAGATGGCTTAAGCAAAGTGTGATGGATCTTAGCTTGAATGTTCAGTTTAGGATTGCTGTGCCTGAGTCAGGATGAGGTTGGCTCCGTTTGCAGACTCACAGGGCACATGGCCTTGTTTTAGCMTTTTTTGCTGTTTTAATCTTTCTGTTGTTTCTCATTTCTGTGAATAGAGTTGTCTGTCATGCAGTGGGAGGCTTAATTTAAAATGCTCTTGGCATGGAGCAAAAACTGTTACCTTGATGTAGTTGCTGTTAAGTCACATGACTCCAAGTTATCTCTGTTTAAGGTATTAATTAGGGAGAGAGTTTTAAAAGTTGCTTTCAAAGCCTAATCATTCAAATATAGCAATGGAGATAGAAAATACATTGCAGCTGACAAATGACATGAGCTTTTATTTAACAGCTCTTATTCAAAGGTACTGAATTGGGAAGACCTGCTTAAATGAATCCATTCTTCTACCTTCAGAATAGTGGGGTTTTGTAAAAGAGATTCCTGCTCATTTGGGACTGATACACCCATGTGATCCCATGGCAAAAGCATAAAGAGCTCMGTTTATTCATGACTTGGTGGGGACTTTCCACAGTGAGTGCAAGCCAACAGYGCAGGAACACTGCCATGGCTACCACTGAGCTGCAGCCTTGAGGCAATTTCTTTACAGAGCTTTCTTTTAATAGATTTGCTCACAAAAAGATGCCTGGTGATGCTGCCTTCCAAATGGGCTTGGCATACACTGGCAGAGCATGAAAGAATGGAAGTGTTTTCTCTCTGCTGCAGATGAAAGAGCTTGTAGTTTTTTATTTTCCTAAGCAAAATCTGGGGGTCAAAAGTGAGAAGAGCCCAAGGACCTGGCAGATACCATGTTTACTTTGTGACTATGTGCAATTCACTTTTTACTGCTGCCTTTCATGAGCATAACTCAGATAAATAAATCAAGTCAATGCTCATGAGTGTTGTGGGCAGAATGGGAGCCTCAGACAAAGTGTATTAAAGGAGCCCTCCTGCTGAGTTACAAGGAGCAAAAAGGATCCTCCTGCTTTCTAAACTCCTCTGGATCCAATCTTGGCCTCAGACTTTGCCAAGTTTACCTCTAATGGATTATATAGGTGTAGTTGAACCTTTATAGAACTTCGTCCTTTATTAAGGCTTAAGGATGGTAACCCAGATATCTCTATCTCTATCTTTCTATATAGATGTAAAATAAAGGATTTATTTAAACTTATTATGATAATTATAATGAATAGACTAAAATATTCTAATTAGGATAGGCAGCTGTTATACTAGTGTAGTCTATTTTTGGAGCAATATTGAACCAATTATATTAAGCTAGAAAAACCAATTATTAAGTAGAGATTGATGTTACTCACCTATTCTGGTGACTGTGAGGAAAGCTCTTTCTCTCAGCCTTGAGAAAACACATCCCCCACTCAAGGGAGGAATTTCCCCTCACACACTTGGAGGAGTATGTTAGAACTCTCTACATTTAAAAAGTGGGAATGAATTTTTATAGTACAAAGTGYTTGACTGTCAGTCCTATGTTCTCCAGAGCAGCTGTGCCAGCTCAGCATCTTTAGATGAGTTGTAAGTAGAATCACTCCTTGGTTCTTTTGTCAGGTACTTCGTTCTTCCTCAGAATGTTTAACTCTGGGGTTGATGGGTCATGCTGGTTTCAGCCATTCTTCAACACCAAAACCATTATGGCATCCTTTTCTGCATTCATCACTGGTAGCTTTGCCAATAAAAAGGTTCAGGCTGATTTTCCCCCACTCTAGACAGAGTATCCTGCTACAATGAGAAGCCTAACCTTCCTGACAGGGAAACTAGCAAAAATCCAAGATGAGGATAGGCACAAGAGGTATTAAGACACCTTTCTTCAAATTTCAAAGCCCTTTATTAAGGATTACAAGGTAAGCAACTGAGATACAGAGGGCTTAACTGTCTTGACAGAACCATGCAGGAGAACATATCAGACCTGGGATCCGCACTCTACACTTACCTTCTAGTCAGGCCCCCTATATGCTCTAGATCATGTCTCTGCTTTTTTACCCCCTTTTATTTTTTTCATGTAGTTGTGCAGTGGCAAGCAGATGAGATGACATTTTATTAGCTGTGCTGTGTGTGGTCCAAGATAAAAGCGACACTTAATGAAGCCATTTGTATCTTGGAGATGTCCAGCTCTCCCAGCCCTATGAGACATACATTAAACTTCTCAGCAGTGGAATGCCACAGGGTACATACCTCATGTTTAGGAGAGCTCTGGGGAAGGGGATTTCTATGAGAAATTTGGGACAGTGAGGTGACAACATGTTTTTGCAGGTCCCTGTGCTTAGTTGCTGCRTGAGGCTAAGCTGGGAATAGTCAGGGCTTTCCATGAGTGAAACCTGYGCTCCCTGCGTGGCTCGGATGCTCTGAGTTGGCCACCTGTGATGCACCGAGTCACATCGATTGATTTTGTTGACTGAGGTAACTGAGAGAGCTTTTAACTCTTTGTCCTTTGAGTGCTTTCCCAGCCCAGGAGCAGATCTAAATGTTTCGCAGAAACAGTGGCTTTTTTACGTCAGTGAGAGCCTGCACAGCAGAGCAGAGCTTGCCTGCAACACCATTGCTATTAATGAAAGTGTAGCAGAAGAAAATAGCTCAGTTTGTCTCAAAAACCCAGGATTCAGAGTCAGCAGAAAAAGCACACCATAAAACTGCATTTGATAACTGCAAACCAAACAAGACTGATGCAGAAAAAATTGAGATGTAATGTAACACTGGACCTCCCTACTGCTTTTTGACATCGACTTTTGGAAACGAGCCATGCTCAATGAAAAACACTGGGGAGTATGAGTGGTTTAAATTTTTGATGCTCAGGACAGAAAATCTATTTGCTTGAAATGGAAAATAGAGCTCCTGGTAAGAGGGATTGTGTGTCATCACTGCCACGTGAAATAATTTTGTCTTGATAATTATAATTTTCTATCTAGGAGTTAGATCTGGCACTAGAAAATATCTGCTTTTTACTGACTTGCAGCCAGGTTTTTGCTAGGCTCATGGGAAGTTTGAAGTAAGTGAAAAATTGATAGAGGAGCTGCAGAGAGTAAGAAAACCTATCCTAAACCCTGGTACATAGGATGTACCTGCCAGCTGAGAAATTAGTCCTGGGAGGATGCTTTAACTTGTATGATTCTATCTGTGCCTGTGACTCTACTATTTCTCCTGGGACCCTACAGGATAGAGAACCTGGCATGGAGAACAGTGGGCCTGTGCTGTTTTATGCATAAATACCATCAGAGGGACACCACTCAGCAACTGAGGTTCTGCTTGATAAGATTCTGATTTARAAGGCAGTAGAAGGTGCTCCCAGCAGCTGAGAGTTTGTGATCTGAAGTGGGAAATGCTTCTCCATATATATTTACAGATGGTGAGTGTTARAGAGTGATTTATGGAAGAAATAAGAATTGAACCTGTATCTGCAGAGGTTTGATTAAAGGGCCTGTCTGCAAGGCTGTTCTTCCTCCCTTTAGGACCTCTAGATGAGGATGGTCTTTCTGGGGTATTACAGATTTTTTAAGTCAGTAATTCTGCAGACACTGTCAGTAGCCCACAGTGTCTCCTTTCTGAGTGACACTGAATCCAAAATGATCTGTCRAGTCAGTGGGAAAGTAATGATTCTTGAAAAATATATGTCTGTGTTGRCCCTCTGGCTTTTCCAACTGGAGAGGAGGAGAGAAATTGCAGGAAGGGGGAAGCAGTAAATCTGTGTCTTTATAGAAAACAGAGTTTGTGATTGTTGTGTTCTGTAATTATTGTAGAACAGTTGATTGTAAAGGTGGTGAGAGCTCTTGAAATGAGAAAAGAACTTGGAAGGTGAAGGGAATATGAATCACACTCAGTGAATCCTTCCAGAAGACAAATGAACTTCACATGTTGATTACTAGGGTCTGTCTTGTCCCCCAAACTTGGAGTTTTCAACCTTGGTGAATAATGTCTCTGACTGTCCTCTCGGAGTCTGAAATCCTGCCCCTCCACTCAGTCCCAGTGTAGAAATTTACTGTATTTTTTATTCTCCTGGCTGCTGTTTATCATTAAACAAAACACATACTCGTCAGAAAAAGTGAGCCAGAGCTGTCGTATTCTTGGAGGATGGCTAATGAGAATGGAGTTTTTAATTACAGTGGATCATTACCACATGTAAACTGACCATCTGTTAGAGGAGAATACTTGTGAAGGAGAGAAAAAGGACATAGTGTGTACCTTTCAGTGAGGATGCTGCTCACTGATAAAATAGTAATAGATGTTAGCCAGAAGGGACTTTGGAAGTTTCATCCTGTTGCTCTTAGTAGCCAAGTTGTCCTTAGGAGTGGAAGTTTCCCTCTGCACGCTTCCCAGTAATGGGGGTTGTCCAAGCTGACCACAGCCCTCATGCTGGAACTGGCATTTTGTTTCGTTCATGAGGTTTTGTTGCTGCAGTGACCATTTGGTTTGAGGCTCTTATGCCAGGGATGAGGACTTACCTTCCTGCTTTAGTGCTCCRTGGGGGTTTATGCAGTTGGCATCTTTGGAAAGAAGTCTTGGGGAGCCATGAAWTCTCAGAGCAAGTGCACTGAGTTTTGTGCAGTGAATTTCACAGATGATGTATCATGAGGCTGTCATGCACACATGTGGCCTTCAAAAGGGATGAAGACTGCAGAAGTGAAGAGTGAATGSTCAGCAAGCATTTTGTCTGGAAAGCAACCCAAAAAGGCAGATTGCCGTAATGTTAATAAAGTATCTGCTAACATTATTGTTAGTGTTTTAAATTAAATTATTGAATTATTTTAGTGATGCTTGCAAATAGCAATGTGGTTGTGAAGATTCTGTGTGCAGTGCTGTTCTTGTTATAAGATGTTGCTCCAGGAGAACTTAGACCTTTCTTTATWGCACTTGCAATAGGTCAGGAGTGATGAAAGGTAAAACTTTGCTTTTTGTGTTGCACTCCCTTACTGAAGTRAAGGCATTCCTCTGAGAATGCTGATTCCCCATGCCTGGCATTGTGTCGTGGAGAAGCTCTTCTCTACTTCACCAGCTTAGGCTGGTCCCTGAAAAGTCCATGACCATTCCCTATYTTATCCTCCTCCACTTTTTCAAGTCATGCATAAGGGTAAGTCTTGCTAAACTGATCTGTATCCTGGTTGATTTGTCTGGTTATGGCTTTTCAGTGCAGTTTTCTGTTGAATTGGGGCTAAGACATTTTAAATTGATTATGTAAGGTATTTTTGATGAGTGGTAGGAATGTATCATGTTGCTGTTTGCTGAATGTCTTTGGCTATGCTTTTGCTGACTCTGATTGAAGCTGTTGTGCATTTCTTGATCTGTTTGGAGCCAATACCTGTTGATGCTTAAGAAARTGAAAGAAAACTTCTGTGCACCTAAGCAATGGTGTTGTACTGTGGGGAAAAACAACTCTTTTTCATGACCCCTGATCTCAGTACTCACTGAAGCAAGAGATTTGATTGCTCATATCTCAGGATGCAGAGCAGCACATCAATAAAATTCATWCTGTTTTTCTGTGTTTGTGCACATCATCCTGACTGATCTAAAGGAAAAGCAAAGATTTTTAATTTCCAGTTTGCATATTCTGTTCAGTCCTCTAATTGCCAAAAGTAATATTAAATACTCCAGAGAGAAGGTCATTTATCAGGAAGAGGAGTTTTGGGACTACAGAAGAATTAGGTTATCTTTACATTATGAAACCACAGTGTCAGAATTAGGTCACTGTTTCCTTTAATGTCTCTGTGTAACTGGCTGAAAAATCTACAGAAAAACTAAGATAGCTAAGGGTGTGTTTTTCATGCGACAGGGGAGAGTGTTTGTTTTTCTGGTTGATACTGGTCCAGTGCACTGCTAGGGGATGCACGGATGCTGCAAATCAATCAGGTGTATCAGTAAAGATGCTTTTCTCAAATCTATGTGAAAATGATGCCTCGAATAGTGTTTGGGGGCCATCTAGCAGATGATGGGTTTATTTCTTTTGGATGAGAGGCAAAACAGCCTTCCTGGCCACTTTTCAGAAGTGTTGGAGTGCTAATCCTGGCCTCCTAGCCAAGACCAGCTCGGGTAATTATGTTGTGCCTTCTTAAATTCCACATCGTGTCCGAGTGGGCAGACTATTCTTCAATCCATGCCTCAAACACGGTGTCACACTTCCCCTGCTGCAACTTCTGCTGATAATGTGGATCTTACATGGTGCTGTGGCTCTTGCTTTTGCCACCATTACTATTGTCCTCTTACTATGATGCTGAGGTTTATAGGAAGAGATGATACCTTTATTCGACACAATGACACAGCTGGAGAAAAAAGCCTTACTGTAAGTGCCGGTAGAATGTCTAGAGACTCCCAGAGACCTGGGCCTGGCTGTTCATGGTTTTGTGTAGATGCAGAGTTAAAGGCAGGTTATGTTTTGGGAGTTCATACAAATGGAAAATGAGGCAGATAAAGGGATAAAAATATGCAAGCAGAGTGATTGATGGGGTGACATTTGTTGGTGAAACGGGAGTGGAATTCATTCTGGAGGTGGTGCGTTAATTCACAAGGTATAGGAAGTGAGAAGAAATGTAGAAGAGGTGGGGCCCAATGAGCTTCTAGACCAAAGAAAATAGAGAAGCTGGTAGAGCAAAGCTGGGAATGGCAGGTTGTGTGAGCTGGTGTTCGAGTGAGTGGCTGACTGAAACAACAGGAGCAGGCAAAGCTCTGTGTGACCATCAGTGCCATTCTGCCCACTGTGGAACCAGCTGGAATTCTTCATCTCTGCTTGGTCTCCAGGTCAAAGTTCCTGGTGCCTCTTTCTGCATAGCATGACATGAGCGTGGAACAATGTGATTATAAAAACGGAACAGTACTTTGTTCCAGAGCTTATGTTTAAGATGCTTTGGGGAGGTAGTCCCATCCTGGCCTCTTCATTTCCCACTGGACATTGTGTAAATCCTTGGGTGGAATGGTGCTGGAATGGTGCTCAGCTCACTGGAGATTTTTATAGTCAGTGCAGCTACCCTGCTGCTTATGAAAGTCATACAGAACTTTTTAGGCACCTTAGGTGGGATAGCTTCTTCCTTTTTTTATTTGAAAGCAAAGAAAAGAGGGTTGCTGGCTTCAGATAAGTTTTAGAAGAATATAATCTGATTGAAAAAGTCCCAAGAAGAGAACCCTGGCCTGTTCTTCAAACAGTCTGGCTCTCAAATGGCTCTCTTCCAGCTACTGTGGAGATCCCACTATTTGTTTGTGATATTGGGGAACACTTGCCGTAAACACATCTGCTGTTTATGTTAGTGTCCTAGGGTATAGTTGCTTTTTACTATGTTTAGTAGTTTATGTAAACTACCCCTGCAGAAGTGGATTTTTTTCCTTCAGTCATCCCCTGCATAGCTTGATGATTGCTTGTCTTTGAGGAACCAAATATAAAAAGCAAAATGTTTTGCCATTTTGTGCAAACTACAGAAACTGACCTGCACGTGGCCCAGCAGCAAGGGAGGTGTAAGATTTGTCCTGCAGTGGCTTCTCATGGCCCCCTTACCCCCTACCTTGTGAGTACAAGTGGCATTTGAAATAGCCTAGCCTCAGGAGCAGAATAATTCTTTACTCATTGCAGTGCTTGTTCTGAATTAGGAGAGCTCAGCACATTTTTCTTAGTGTTCTTTTTTTCTTGTCAAAACCCAGTCTGCTGACAAAATGCAAGGACTACATTTACTTCTTGACTGCTGAGTGGAAGTAAGTTTTATGTTTTATTTAACTGTGTTCTTGCAGAGATGAACCATCCTAGCAGATGATGTGTTTATTTCCTTTGGATAAGAGGCAAACCAGCATATTTTCACTGCTTCAGCTACCCAGGCTCTGATTTTATTTTTTTTAAATGATTCTTGTCCTCAGTTCTGAATCCTTAGTTACCCCATTACTGAGCAGCTGAACATGACCACCCAAGAGAACAGCTCTCCATTTTTTTGTGTTCTGCAAATGTTAGGTTTTAAACTTTTAGAAGGATGTCTTGTGTTGTAATGCTTACAATGCTCAGTGAGCAGAGATGCAGGGAATGGAAAAAGAGGAGGGGAGAGGAGTCCTTATAAACAGAGGAGTTTGGTTGGTTGACGTTTGAACCTGCTCATAGTCTTCTGACTAAATAAAGCAATGAAGAGTCTCTCAGAGTTATGAAAAAAAAATCGATTTCCATTAAACCCTTGAAATAAGGAGTTGTCATTTTGTGCTGTTTGCTTCAACAGCATTAGCATTTTGCTGTTCTGCCTTCTTGATCTGAAATAAATTTCTTCTCTTTGTGTAGCAGCTCATATTTTTTATGAAGTTGTGTGTGCTAGCACTGCATGGGTAGATAAGAGACATCTCATAATGTTACCTTCCTTGACTGGATTTAAGCTCCATTTGAAACCAGCAATGGGAGGATTTTGCCAGCAAATGATGAGATAGCAATGTAGGAGTTAGAAATGGAAAGATTTCAATGTTGCCAAATACCATGGCCTTAAAACTCCAGTTACCTTAAGGTCTTGATCCCAGAGTCATGTGATGATTAAAATATTAGCTGAAAAGAAAACAAACTGAAAAGCTAGACAGAGCATTAGCCCTGGCGGAAGACCTGGAAAACAGGAGTGAAAACTGTAGGGGTAGAACTGAAGACAGAAAAAGAACCCAGAATATATTGGTTAATGAAAAATCATTGTGAATTTTTTTTAGTGTTTTTTTTTAGGTTTTTTTGTTGGTTTTTACATTCCTAAATAGGCGTTTTTAAAGGTACCTGAGTGTTAATTTTTACTGTAAACAAAGGGTGTAAAGAGTAAAAGGCTAAGTGTCCATTTGGAAAGCAAGCTGTTGGGCTGTTGTAATAACAGGTTAGAAGTGAAAGAGACTTCTGCTATAGGAACAAGTGGAAGACTTCTAAGAGTAAGTCCTTCATTGACTGATCACGCTCAGCTCCTTGTATTCCCAGTGGGAGATGAGTGATGACTCAGCACTTTGCTGTCTTGTGTTCCAATCGATCCATTTATCGGGAGAGAGCTGAAAGGGGCATTCAGAGTGTGGGAGTTAAAAAAAAAAAAAAAAAAAAAAAAAAGAGAATTAAGAACTCCAGGCGTCAATAGCATTGCCTCTGCTTGTAATGGCAAGGAGCAAGTTTTAGCTGTGGAGGAGAGAGTGAGGCAATACACTGCAAAGCAGATTTTATCGAGTGACTGCAGCACTATCTTGAAATGCTTCCTAATTAGTTGTTCTGTGATTTGAGGTCCTCCTGTGGAGGTTTTGGGGGCAAGAGTTCTGCTTCCTTATACTTAAGAACAGTGCTTTGCCTATCTTGGGTGCCCTGTATGCAAACAAACAGTAAGGCCAGTAAGGTAGAACTTGTTCTTTCCTTCTCCCCACACAGCAAAATTTCTTACATACATCTGCAAGAGTCTGGGTTTGATTTTTAAACAGACCATCACCTGTGCTGTGTTACTTTGGAAATCTGTTCCACAAAAAGAGCAAATGCCTAGTCAGCACCTTTCATGCTGACTAGAAGAATGCCAGGGAATAGAGATGTATAGAGAATATCCGAGATGTATAGAGTGGATAATGTGCAGAGATAGATGTGTAGAGATTAGAGATGTGCAGAATGGAGAATACCAGATGTAGTGCTTGTCTGTCGTACGTGATAGCAGCATCTTGAAGTGAAAATCTCTAAACAGAGATTACATTTTAAATACATTTCTGAATATGTTCAGCCATATCATAAGCTGCTTTGACTGCTGCCTCCAGTTGTGTGCTCCTTTGCCTATACCTGAATTAACAGAGAGATAAAATTTGTTGCAAACCAGAACTGTTCACTGTGTACTTTTATAAATAAGATGTGCCTGTTACTGCTCTCTCTGGAAGACTTTCTATTATTAGGAAGGTACTCAGTTGCCCAGTATCTAAAGCATATGCTTTAGAACAGCTATTCTGTAGCTCTGAAATACTTTGAGATCAGCCACTGCCTGGATTTAATCATGCAGCCAGAAGCAGGCTGATCCAGTCCTTGCCTGCAGAAGGGAGTAAGCTAGCAGCCACATTTGGGATGCAGCTGAATCTGACATCTGGAAGTTATGGGGTCTATATACCTACAAAGCCAAGCCCATTGTGTGTTAGAAAAGTGGGCTCTGGAAGGCTGCTGTCATTCTGCTGCTTTCTGCTCTGTCTGCAGTGCTCTGCTAAAGTCAGTAACCACAGTTTTGCTGCTTTGTAGGGTTGTGACTGGCGATTCTGCAGCAAGGGGTGTTTCAAACATGATAGTGAAGCAGATAAGAAATGAGCTTTTTCTCCCAGGTCTTGCAGAAATGGATTTGCATGGAATTTGCCCTCACTCATACTCATTTAGGCCTGCTGTGATGTCTGCCCAGAGAAGGTGTTTCTAATCAGAGGATTTGTAATAACCATTGTGTAACCCCTCCTGTATCACAGACAGGAGTCAAAGTCTTGTGTGTACCAGAATTTGGATGCGTGGTGATCCCTCAGCCAGCATTTCACAGAGCTAAAGTCATGTTTCCTGGTATTTAAACAACTTGAGAGGAGGACGAGCTTTTATATGATTTCAGAAAGAGCTGAAGTAAGTAGTGACTTGAAGCAGCCTTTCATCTGCCTCAGTGCTGTGTGTTAGAGTTCAGAAAACATTTGAGTAAGACAGTGTTGCCGGGGGAATGGGCTGAACTAATTTTTTTACCTATTTGAAATGGCAATTCCCTTCTGTTCCTCTGTGCTGAAGCTTTCATAATCAGTGAAAAGTTAACTGTCTGCTATCCTTAGTGTAAGGAGTTTTTTAGCTGCAGAGCAGAAGAATTTGGGTTCTGTCAAGAAAACTTTCTACACCTGTACATCCCACCATGGTGATGTTCCAGAGAGAACTGGTTGAGGTAATCCCTGTCCTTGTTCATCTCCTAAAGTTGCTGATTAGGTGTTAGAAAAGCTGCCAGTTGCTGTGAGCAACGTGGGGACTGGGATGGACCGACAGCTCCTTTCCTATCAACCAGTAATTTTTTCAGTCTGTTTCAAAATGTTGACCTACATAAGGTGAAAGACAGACTATCCCTTGACCAGCCTGTCATCCCTGGAGCATCTGGTTCCTTTCCATTCCTGCACATTTACATTTATAGTTCAGATGCTGAAGGACTGTGTGGTGCCTTGCTTTGATGCCTGCACACACTAAATGGATAAAATGAAAAGCATTTATTAATTGACTTTCTTAAAACCCCTCATTTTAACTTAGACAAAACTTGCCTTCCCAAGTTATGACTGAGTTTCTGGTATCCTGTTAATACATTTTTCTTTCAAAGGGGGATTAGTAGTGATATATGAGCAAGGTAGAAGAATGGTAGGAACTCAGGTATTCTGAACTATTGTACAGTGCGTTGACAGTGACCTGTAACAGCTGCATGGCTCTGTGAAGGGTTTGGGAGTATTTTAGTTTCTAATGCCTCAGTTGCCAGTGAGTTTGCAACTTTCCAGCAAGCATTTTGGAAGCAGACTAGTCAAAGCTTCCTACCAGGAGCTGGTAATTTAGTTAGATTAAAAAAAAAATGAGACTAGCATTACAAAAAGGCTTACTAGAGTTCTTGATAGTGCCTGCTAACTCTGTGTTTGTGTGTGCACACGTGTGGGAGTGTGTTTACAGAACAAGAAAAAAAGATAGGGAGGAATTGCTCTGATGTTATGTAAACTTGCCAAGTAACTCCTGGTTTGGCTTCCCTGTGCCTCTGCCAGCTTTATTGCTTCAGTAAGGTTTGGTAGGATCCACTAAGTCTCCCATTGCAGTGGTCATTACAAATGAAGGCAAAGAAAACAGCCCCTGCCCCATAAAGACTTTAGTTAAGAAATTTGATTAAATGGCAATGGATAATGCCCAAGCAAAAAGGGAAATTTAAGGGAAAGTAGCAGGTTTGCTCATGTGTGTTCAGTTCTTAGYGCTTCAAGTCTTGGCTGGTCACAGTCAATGTAACTGGGGACAGTTGGCTGCTATTTTTGAGAGAGCTTTTGAAAGAAGATCAGACATCTTCCTTCACAATTTTAAGTGCTGAATTGATGTCACACAGTGTATTTGACAAAAGAAAGYAAATAGTGTTTGGAAGATAAGGCTGTCAGTGAATGCTTAGGTGAACCACATGTTGTAAACAAAATAGAAGAGTTTTTAAAATTGAAGAAAAGAGGTGGTGAGTTTTGTGAGGATGTGTTGCCTGCTAAAAGCGTGGAATGATGTGAAGGCACCTTATATAATAAATATGCCACTACATGGCTGCTGAGCTGCAGTGCCATTGCCTCTCTCTGACGCAATTCTTTGCAAAAAATCAGAATCTGTCATCCAGCACTGAGGGGTAGATGCAGCTCCCTTGCTTTTATGTCGAGAGTTGTTTCATTTGTCTGTGTTGACACATCAATTACTTCCACATTTAGAATTAGGATCTAATTAATTGGAAAATTATGTGCCTTGCAGTCATTGCCTGGTCAGAGTGCACCAACAACAGCTTCTCTCGCTGGTACTGACACTCAGAAAAAATGCTCTCTCCCACTCTCTCCCACTCTC